>NC_053028.1:432433403-432725053 GCF_003073215.2 Triticum urartu | reverse complement strand
CCAGTTCCACGGCGTCATTCAGCGCGGTGGGCCAATAGAACCCACTGCGGAAGGCCTTGCCGACGAGGGTCCGTGATGATGAATGATGTCCGCAGTCTCCGCCGTGTATATCTTCCAGTAGTTCCTTCCCTTGCTCCCTGGAGATGCAGCGCAAGGATACATCGTTTGGTCGCTTCCGGTAGAGCTCTCCATCTTTGATGTAGTATGCCGTGGCCTGGCATGCCACTCGCTCTGCTTCCTCCTCTTTCTCCGACAGGGTCCCTTGCGTTAAGTAGCTCCGGAGCTCCGTGATCCAACATCCCTCCCGAGGTTCCATCGTTAGGAGTAGGCGTGCTCCCGAGGCCAGGCCACAGGCCGGAGCTCCTGAGGCAGGAGGCTGGGGGAGCTCCTCCCGGGGCTGAGCCGTGTTTGATAATGACGGCAGGGCTGAAGGCTTGAAGAGCTACTCCTCGAAAACGCCAGGCTCCTGAGGTAACCGCCTAGACGCACGTTTGGCGATGTCATTGGCTTCCTGATTGGTGCCACGGGGCACATGCTGCAACTCCAACCCCCAGAACTGCTTCCCCATCCTGCGGACCTCCGCAAGGTAGGCTTCCATGTGCTCATCCTTCGGCTCGTACACCTTGTTGGAGAAGTTGACAAGAAGCTGCGAATCGCCCTTGATGGTGAGGCATTTCACCCCCAGGGTAGCCGCGGCCTTCAAGACCGTTATTAGACCTTCATACTCCGCTATGTTGTTGGAGACCTTTTCACCTTGCTGGAAACAGAGCTGCACGGCGTAATAGAGCTTGTCCTGAGTGGGCGATATAAGCACCGCCCCAGCCCCAGCGCCGTGCCTGGAGAATGCCCCATCGAAGTACATGACCCAGCCTTCTGGCGCCTCGCTTCCCGGGGACAGGGACCGATCCTCATCGGCCTTGAGGCCTGGCGCCTCCGTCCATTCTGCCACAAAATCCGCCAACGCTGCTCCCTTGATGACTCTGGTTGTGCTAAATTCGAGCTGAAACGCTTGCAGCTCTATGTTCCACTCGGCGACCCTTCCAGCTGAATTGGGGCTCCTGAGCACTCTCTCCAGGGGGTATGACGAGACGACCTTGATAGGGTGACCCTGAAAATAGTGCCGCAGCTTGCGCGAGTCCACCAGCAGCGCGAGGAGGAGTTTCTGAGGCATGGGGTACCGTGCCCTTGCATCCCGCAACACCGTGCTGGCGAAATACACTGGGTGCTCAACGAGGTGGAGTGCGTCAGTGCTGGTGGCTCCCTTCAGTGACCTTGGCGCCTCTTGAGGCAATGAGGACTCCTGAGACTGGCCATCTGGGAGTGGGGCCTCTTCTGCTTCCAGTGCGCCCCTCTGCGGTGGCTGATCCTCCTCAGCCGCTGTAGCGGTTTCTGTGGGCCTTCCCCGTTCCTGTTCCGCCTCGTCTCGGGCCGCTGCTGCGGTTTTGATTCGACGCTCCTCTCTGACTGCCACCAAGGCTGCGCTGGCGGAGTAGGGAGTGGCGGCGAGGTAATGCACCAGGGGCTCTTGAGGGCGCGGAGCCACCATGACCGGTGGACTGGTCAGGTATCTCTTGAGATCCTGGAATGCCTTGTCGGCCTCTTCAGTCCACTCGAAGGGCCCCTTTTTCTTCATTAGCTGGAAGAAAGGCAGTGCTCGCTCCCCCAACTTGGAGATGAAGCGCCCTAGCGCGGTCACGCGCCCCGTGAGCTTCTGCATTTCTCTGAGGGTCTTTGCCGGGCTCATGTCTTCCACTGCCTTGACCTTCTCCGGGTTAGCCTCGATGCCTCGGTGGGACACGAGGAAACCCAAGAGCTTGCCCGAGGGGACTCCGAACACACACTTCTCTGGGTTGAGCCGTAGGTTCACTGCGTTGAGGCTCGCGAAGGTTTCCTCCAGGTCTTGTATCAAGGTCCTGGCCTCCCGAGATTTTACCACGATGTCATCGACGTATGCTTCGACATTCTTCCCGAGCTGCGGGCCCAGGGTGATGTGCATCAGCCGCTGAAAGGTCGCCCCTGCGTTACGCAGCCCGAATGGCATGCATGTGTAGCAGTACACCCCACACGGGGTTAGGAAGGCTGTCTTCTCGACGTCTTCTACTGCCATCTTGATCTGGTGATACCTAGAGAAGGCATCCAGGAAGCATAACAAGTCGCATTCCGCAGTGGAATCGACGATCTGGTCGATGCGGGGGAGCGGGAACGGATCTTGCGAGCATGCTTTGTTGAGGTTGGTGAAGTCGACACACATGCGCTCCTTCCCTCCCTTCTTTGGCACAACGACAGGGTTGGCCAACCAATCTGGGTATCGGACCTCACGAATGACCCCAGCGGCCTCTAATTTGCGGGTCTCTTGGATGATGAAGGCCTGCTTTTATGTGGACTGCCGCCTGGCCTTCTGCTTCACAGGGCGCACGTTGGGGAACACGTTGAGGTGATGCTCAATTACACTCCTGGGGATCCCTGCCAACTGGTCTGGCTCCCAAGCGAATACCTTCTTGTTTGCACGCAGGAACCCGACCAGGGCCTCTTCCTGCTGGGGTTTGAGGTGGGCGCCTATGGTGAAAGTGGCGTTGGAGGACCCGTCCTCATCGATGGGTATCTGCTTGGTTTCTGCCTTGTCTTGGGTGAACAACTGCTTCTTCTTGGCGGGCGCAGCTCCCTTGGGCTCGGGGGCCTCCAAGTCGGCGGGTTGTGCCGACGCCGCTGTCTTGAAGACGAGCTTGAGCACCCGCAGAGCGTCCCCGGTGTCCCCGTGCATGGTGAGGACACCGCTGCTCCCGGGAATCTTCATGAGGTTGTACGCCGGGTGCGTCACTGCCATGAACTGAGCCAGCGCTGGGTAGCCGAGGATGGCGTTGTAGGGGAGACCGATGGGGGCGATGTCGAAGTCGACCAGCTCCGTGCGGAAGTTGTC
Source organism: Triticum urartu (assembly GCF_003073215.2). NCBI lineage: Eukaryota > Viridiplantae > Streptophyta > Magnoliopsida > Poales > Poaceae > Triticum > Triticum urartu. The sequence goes on along the minus strand of NC_053028.1, from coordinate 432,722,136 downwards.
GTAGGTGCCGAAGGTTACTGGGAGCCGGATCTGTCCCAAGGAGCTGGATGATCTGCCCCCAACGCCTGAGAAGGGCCGGCTGGGTCGCAGCCGTTCTTGGGGTATGCAGAGGAGATTGAAGGCCTCGACCGAGAGCATGCTGAGGCCCGCGCCGCCATCAATGAGGGTTCTGGTGACGGCCACCTAGCAGATGGTGGGGGTGCACAGCATGGGGAGCGCACCCGAGCAGGCCGAGTTGGAGGGGTGGTCCTCCGAGATGAAGGTCAGGCCGGTCTCGGGCACCGCCCGATCCAGGGGAGCCCCCTGCCGCGTGGAAGCGGCGCTGACCCGGCGGATGAACGGTTGACGTGGTGACTTGTGGGTGGCGCCTGCGAGCCGCCCAAGAGGGTCGCGACGACCGGGGGTGTTGACGCAGCGCGATAGACGGGGGAGAGGTTGCGGGGCTCCATGGGCGCGCGGAGCGCGCGGGGCGAAGAACCAGCTGGGGTGAGCATGGGAATTGCGATGCGGCCGCCTTGCCGCACGGACAGATGCCGGGATGATGCTTGCTGCCCATCCCCCACCGGGCCGGTGGCGGCGTTGGCGACAGGTGACGGGGAATGGCGTGGATGCCCGCCGACAGGGGCCGTCTGGACGACGCGGGAAGCGAGTGCGGCCTGGCGCTCGGCGCGGGCCCGGCGAGCGTCAGACATGGGCGTGACGGTCGGAGGAGAACGGGGCGGTGGAAGACGAATTCCGGCGCACCCCCTACCTGGCGCGCCAAATGTCGGATTTCGGGTTCCGGCAGACCCTTGAGGTTCGAACACTGGGGTGCGCGCGGAGATTTCGCCTCCTACCTACCTGCACCCCTCCGCCATGCTAGGATCTAAACTAAGAAAAGAACAACACAAGAGACACAGGGTTTATACTGGTTTGGGCCCCCGTTGTGGTGTAATACCCTACTCCAGTGTGTGCTGTGGTGGATTGCCTCTTGGGCTGATGATGATGAACAATACAAGGAAGAACAGCCTCGCGAGGGTCTGTTCTTGGCTAGGGCGATGAACTACTCGGAGGAGTTCAGTCACCTTTCTCTCTTTCTCTCTCTCTCTCTCTCTCTCTCTCTCTCTCTCTCTCTCTCTCTCTCTCTCTCTCTCTCTCTCTTTCTTTCAACCGACCGAACCCCCTTGCTATGTGGGTGGCTGGTTCTCGGTCCTCGATACTCTATCCTCTCGATCCTCTATCCTCTCCATCCTCTATCCTCTCGGGGTGACTAGTCTTATTTATAGAGGCCCTGGTCCTCTCCCCAAATATTGAGCGGGAAGGGAGCCAACAATGGCGGGCTAATTTGAAGGGGGACAGCAAGTATCAGCTATCCTGACAAAAGCAGTCTTCGCCTGTGCAAAGCTCTGGTGATGATGCCGTCTTGGGCTCCACGGTGACCTCCGTCTCGTAGTCCTCCTGGTCTTGGTCTCGTTGCACCGAAATGGCAGCCTTTGCCTGATGCATCGGTACTCCGCGGCTGCGCTTGCCCCCTTTGCACCAAAGAGGAAAGGAGGACGCTGTGCGGGCTGGCACCCGCCTGGCGCCCTGAGTCATCATGGCTTGCGCCATGGGCACCTCGTGAGGTATCCCGCCTTGATCTCTCTGCCCCCTCGTGAGCCAGCCTGATGAGGCCGTGCCTGAGGAAGCTCCGCGTCGTCCGCCCCGCGAGGGTCTTGGGTTTGTGTTGGTGAAGATGGGCCGTGCTGGGGCCCCCTTTGAGCCACGCCGCAGGCCGCAGGCAGGCAAGTCTGGGGACCCCCGTTCCCAGAACGCCGACAGGTGCAGAGGACTTTGTCGGAGCAGCTGAGGACTTTGGAGGAGCTGCAGAGGACTTTTGAGGAGCTGAGGATTTGGGAGGAGCAGGAGCAGCATGAGGAATTGGCCTTGAGGGCTTTGAAGATTCTGGTTGTGAGGGCATTGTTGAGGAACTTGGCCTTGAGGGCACTGAAAGCGAAGCACTTGGCTTGTGCGTAGGCTTTTTTGACATGGCCTTCTTAGGCTTGACAGAGGCCTCAGCGGCAGCAGCAGCTGCAGAGTCTTCGTTGAATTTCCTCACAACTTCTTTGGCTTGTCTAGCAAACTTGGCCTGGCGCTTGGCCCATTCATCAGGATAATCCTCACCACGCTTGAGGCTGGTGGGATCAGCTATTTGGCGAGGTGCCAATGGAGGTCTTGGGCATGGAGGATTGAGTGTGAATTTCTTCATGTATTTGGGAGTTACATATCTGTACTCCCTCCACTCTCTAGGCCATCTCCTCTCTATCCTCTGTATGCGCACCTTGCGCTGATTTTTGTCCTCTTTTCCAAACTTGGCCTCATCAGGAGTGCAGTAATCTTTGTATATGTCATCAGGGATTTCAAACGCTGTGTTGACCTCAGGCCTCTTTCCTCCTTTCTGTGGCTTCTTACCATCAGCCATTTTCTTCAGTTGAGGAATTTGAACAATTGAATTCTCTGAGGAAGTATGCAAATTTTCTTTGAGGAACGCTGCAAATGAGTTAAGTTGATGAGAACCTAGTGATTCAGCAGCGGACATGAGTACCTGTGAACAGAGTATAGTTGCGAGGAATTTGGAGAGGTCTTATGCGTTCTCAGAAGGTTTTGTAAATAGAACAAGTTTGAGGAATTTGACCAGATGAGTCTTTAAGAATTTCACTAAGCGTTCTTTGTCTTAGGTTCCAGAGATGTGTAGATCAAAAATCCACACATTTGAGGAATCTTGAAGAAAAACATAGCTTAGAGAAACGAATCAAGAACAGATGATATGTGAGGTGTTTTAGTGTGTGAAGATATGAAGAAAAAACACATTTGAGGATTTTATAGAAATCATTTGAATCAACGAGGGTAGTAAAAGAAACTTTTAATTACCCTGGACGAAGAACACGACGAACTAGAGTGTGGAGATGTGAAGTTCGTCAGTGCGGATCTTCCATGCACTAACTTGGCGGAGGAAGACAGCTACGGCGGCGGCGGAGTGATGATTTCCGCGGCCGGCGTGAGTATGGCGGCAACGAGGTCAAGGCAGTGAAGCTCTTCCTCACTAGCAACGATGAAGTAGCGGCGGCTCTAGGGTTTGAGAAGCTTGAGCTGGAGAGAGGTCGAGCGGAGTAAAGGAAGTGAGGAAGGGGGAGGGGATATTTATAGCCACGGTGAAAAACCGTTCGCCCGAAGAATTTGGATGAATGTGCCCCTGACCCTTCTCATTCGCATGATATGTGTCACCCACGTACTGAGAAGTGGAGATCGTGTTAGATCGTGGGTGAATAGATAAGTATATCGTGGGATGCGGAACGGTTTGAGCGGCAAGCCGAAAATTTGGATAAGATAAGTTTTAACTTTCCGTTCGCAAATTCTTCAGCTGACAAGGACACAGTGAAGATTTTGAATGAGTTTCAAATAGAACGCACATGAAGAATTTGTGAACAGATTGGGTTGAGTATAGCATAGAGGGGGAAGGGTCCGATCACATTCACTTAGCAGAAAAACCAATTTGAAGAAATAGCTATAAGTGAATGTTGTAGAGGACATAAACTCATATATATATATATATATATATATATAAATGACGGAAACAGTGAAAACAATGCAAACTTGAAGAATTTGAACAACTGAGGAATTTCAACTTTTGGTGGTGGCGTGACCCACCGTATAAGAATGATGATTTCAGACACCGCGTACAATTGTCGTAGGGTTCTGAGAATCAAATTCTTCGTTAATTTCTTCACACTTAGAGTGTTATTCTTCATTGATTGAAGAAAAATGTTTCTTCACGTATTGCACATCTAAGTCATCAATTTTGCACAAGTGTTAGGATGAGTGTCCTTTTTAGAGAACATTCGAAGATTCTAGGATATTTAGCTCACACCGCAACTTGCTAAATCTCTTCTCATCCAAGGGCTTTGTGAAGATATCGGCTAGCTGTTCTTCAGTCTTCACATGCTCAAAAGAAATGTCGCCCTTCAACACATGATCATGAAGAAAATGATGACAAATCTGAATGTGCTTTGTCTTGGAGTGCTGAACTGGGTTGTGAGCAATCTTGATGACACTCTCATTGTCACCGAAGAGAGTCACATTCTTCATGTTGACGACATAGTCCTTGAGAGTTTGCTTCATTGATAGCAATGGAGCACAGCAAGAGCCAGCGTCAATGTACTCAGCTTCAGCAATAGATAGTGATACACAGTTCTGCTTCTTCGAGGACCAACAGACCAAAGATCATCCGAGGAAATGACATGTACCAGACGTTGACTTGCGGTCCACACGATCACCAGCATAGTCAGAGTCGGAATATCCAATGAGATCAAAAGTCGAGCCCTTGGGGTACCATAATCCAAGTATTGGTGTGTCAGCTAGATATCAAAGAATATGCTTCACAGCCTTATGGTGTGATTCCTTCGGTGTAGCTTGAAATCGGACACACATGCAAACACTAAGCATTATATCTGGCCTAGATGCACATAAGTACAATAAAGAACCAACCATGGAGCGGTATAACTTATGATCGAAGTCAATACCATTTTCATCAGTGCACAGATGGCCATTTCTGGGCATAGGAATTTTGACGCCTTTGCAATCTTGCATGCCGAATTTCCTCAGTACATCCTTGAGGTATTTCTCCTGAGATATGGATGTGCCATCGCGTTGTTGACGAATTTGAAGACCTAAGAAGAATTTCAACTCTCCCATCATAGACATTTGATATTCTTCACTCATCATATAGGCAAATTCATCACTATAACGTTGGTCAGTACAGCCAAAGATAATATCATCAACATATATTTGGCACACAACCAATTCACCATCATAAGATTTAGTGAAAAGAGTAGGGTCGAGTGAAGCGGGTTTGAAGCCTTTCTTCATGAGGAATTCCTTCAAAGTATCATACCACGCCCGAGGGGCCTGCTTGAGGCCATAGAGGGCCTTGTTGAGTCTGAAGACTTTGTCAGGATTCTTTGGATCTTCAAAACCTGGGGGTTGAGCAACATATACTTCTTACTCAAGAACTGAGGAATGCACTTTTCACTTCCATTTGATATAGAGTGATATCATGATGGTTAGCATAAGAAAGTAATATGCGAATAGCCTCAAGTCTAGCAACAGGTGCAAAAGTTTCATCGAAATCAATTCCTTCAACCTGTGTGTAGCCTTGAGCTACAAGTCGTGCCTTATTCCTCACCACAAGGCCATTTTCATCTTGCTTGTTGCGATAGATCCATTTTGTGCCAATGATATTGTGCTTGCGAGGATCTGGACGTTTGACCAGTTCCCAGACGTTGTTGAGCTCGAACTGATGTAATTCTTCTTGCATGGCCTGAATCCACCCAGGCTCCAGAAATGCTTCATCTACCTTAGTGGGCTCTGTGATAGAGACAAAAGCATAGTGCCCACAAAAGTTAGATAAATGTGAAGCTTTTGAGCGTGTGAGACAACCTGGCGCTTTAATGTCATTGATGATCTTTTCAACTTGCACTTCTTTTGCAACACGAGGATGAGCTGGTTGTCGTCAAGGAATTTCATCAGCATTTTCTTCAGCACCATTTTCTTCAGTATTTTCTTCAGGTGCATTAGCTCGATGTTCTTCATATTCTGGAATGAATTCTTTAGCAGATTCTTCAGTAGGAATGACATCCTCAGTAGCCTTGAACTTGATAGTTTCCTCAGGTGCTGGTTCATCTATCACAGTAGGTAGGTGCTCTCTTTGTGAGCCATTAGTTTCATCGAACCGCACACCTACAGTTTCAACAACCTCGTGAAGAACGTTGTTGAAGACTCTATAGGTGTGCGAGTCTTTTCCGTAACCAAGCATAAAACCTTCATGTGCTTTCGGTGCAAATTTTGAGTTGTGATGAGGATCTCTAATCCAACGTTTAGCACCGAAGAATTTGAAATAACTTACATTGGGTTTCTTATCAGTGAGGAGTTCATAGGCAGTCTTCTTGAAGAATTTGTGAAGATATACTCTGTTGATGATGTGGCACGCAGTATCAATTGCCTCAATCCAAAAACGACGAGGTGTTTTGTATTCATCAAGCATAGTGCGAGCCATATCAGCAAGAGTCTTGTTGTTGTGCTCCACGACACCGTTCTGCTGAGGAGTATAAGGAGCAGATAACTCATGAGTAATACCAAGTTCATCAAGATAGTCACCAAGACCAGAATTCTTGAACTCAGTTCCATTGTCACTTCTGATGTGCTTGATCTTCACACCAAAGTTGGTTGAAGCCCTCGAGGAAAATCGTTTGAAGACTTCCTGCACTTCATGTTTGTAAGTAACAATGTGTACCCGTGTGTATCGAGAGTAATCATCAACAATAACAAAGCCATATTGAGATGCCTCATTTGAGACTGCAGAATAATGGTTAGGACCGAAGAGATCCATGTGAAGAAATTCAAATGGACGAGTAGTGGTCATGATAGTCTTTGCTGGATGCTTAGCCTTTGTCATCTTCCCAGCTTCACAGGCTCCGCATAAGTGATCCTTGAGGAATTTGACATTCTCGATGCCCATGACATGCTTCTTCTTTGCAATCGTGTGCAAATTCCTCATGCCTGCATGACCAAGTCGTTGATGCCAGAGCCAGCCTTCTGAAGCTTCTACAAGTAGGCACACGGCTGGTTGTGGTCCTGTAGAGAAATCAACAATATACAGGTCTCCTCTCCTAAAGCCTTCGAAGACTTTGGAATTGTCAGCTTCCATAACCACAACACAACGGTACTTTCCAAAGACAACAACCATATCAAGATCACAAAGCATTGAGACAGACATGAGGTTGTATCCTAAGGACTCGACAAGCATGACTTTGTCCATGTGTCGATCCTTTGTGATCGCAACCTTACCTAGACCCAATACCTGACTTTTGCCTTTGTCAGCAAAGATGATATGCTTCAGATGCGACGGAGATAATGGAGCATCCATCAATAGATTCTTGTCACCAGTCATGTGTTTTGTACATCCACTATCGAGGACCCACTCAGTGGCTTTGGGTTGATCATCCTGCAGATGAATTAGTGCAACTCACGAACTCATATACTTCATCAGTGAAGAATATGACATCAATTCATCAGATCAGTTTCATCAAGCAATAGAACAGATAAAGCAGTATGAGGACGTGACAAATGAAAGTTCATTTCTCCATGGTTAGCCTGCGTCCTATTAGGCATATTCAGGTCTCCAGCAAATTCTTCAGACGATTACGTACGTCTGGAGACCTGACCCTGCAGAAGAGATTAGTTCTTTTTCTTCACCACCCACATCTGAAGTGGTGGCAAAGAGTTCATCACTCTGCGAGCTCCATATGAGAAAGGTGGCGTAGAAGCCAGTCCATTTCATTTCACATAAGAGGAGTTAGGATAAGCATATGAATAAGCAGAGAAATTCTTTGAGGACTTATGAATATGATGATTAGAAGAATAATGCTCATATTCATAGCCCTTAGCTCTTCTCTGCGAAACAGAGTTGTTAGCACGATGATATTCATGTGAGGACTTTGATCCTTTTGAGGAATTTGGTCCATATGAAGAATTTGATCTAGGGTTCCTATTCTTCACAGGTGGTGTCCTGAGGACATTCACCTGAAGACTTTCAAGGCACCTTTTGGGAACCCAGATTTTCTTCATTGGGGGACTATTCCTGCAGTTAGTGCCAACATATCTAGCAAATACTTCATTCTGATTCTTGAACAGTTTATAGTTGGAGTCAAATGACTAATCAGAAGAATGAGGAGATTCACATGAAAAGCCAGATAGATTAGATGGATCAACTGGAGGTCCCTTTGTAGCAACCCATGAGGTTTTGGGGTACTGCTCAGGCTTCCAATATGTACCATCAGCATTGAGTTTCCTCTCAAAGGCAATACCCTCTTTCCTAGGGTTCCTGTTGAGGATCTGCTTTTTAAGCACATCACAAAGAGTCTAATGCCCTTTGAGGCTTTTGTACATGCCTATCATGTATAATTCCTTCAGCCCTGCATCGTCAGTGATACTAGCAATGTCCTTAGATGAGGAATTAGTGATAGCAAAGGCATGTGAAGAATTTGAAACATTAGCAGCATTTGAACATTCAGGTGAAGAATTAGCAGATTCACGTTCAATGCATTTCAAACATGGAGGAACAAATTCTTCTTGAGCAGCGCTGATTTGTTGAGCAAGTAATGAATCGCGCTCCTTTTAACGATCTTCATAACTCACTCTTAGCTTCTCAAGGTCTTGCTTTCTTTGAAGAAATTCATAAGAAAGCTTCTCATGATCAGATAAGAGAGTGTTATGTTGATCTTGAAGGGTGTCATACTTAGTATGAAGTCTCTGAAGGTTTTCAGTCAAGGCTTTAGTGCGATCCATTTCTTCACCCAACATATCATAACTTTTGTCTAGCATGTTTTGAACCTTTTCAAAAGCCCTTTGTTGTTTTACAGCAATCTTAGCAAGTTTAGAATAGCTGGGCTTGAGGTTTTCATCAGATTCATTCTCACTTGATTCAGAGGAGGTATATTTGAGTACCTTGGCACCCTTTGCCATGAAGCAATAGGTGGGAGCATAGTCATCATTGCCTTCATCAGTAAGGAAATAGACTTGCCGACGAATGCAGTAGCGAGGGCTAGGTTTGCCACACTGGATTCGGACTCCTTAGATGCCTCCTCTTCCTCATTTTCTTCAGATTCAGCCTCAGAGTCCATTTCCTTGCCAACTTATGCCCGAGCCTTCTTGGAGCTGCTCTTCTTGTGAGATGAAGACTTTGAGGATTTTGATGATGAAGATTTTGAGGATTTCTTCTTTTTCTTCGCATCATCAGAACTGTAATCCTTGTATTTCTTATTCTTTGATTCCTTTTCCCACTGAGGACAATCTTGAATGTAATGTCTAGGTTTCTTGCATTTGTGACAAAGCCTCTTCTTGTAGTCACTGGATGAGGAATCATTGCTCCTTGAGGGTCTTCCAAAGCGACCACATCTTGAGAACTTCTGGAATTTCTTCACGAGCAGTGCTAGCTCATGGCTTAGTTCTTTAGGATCACCAAGGTTGCTACCAGAGTCTTCATCTTCGGACTCAGATACTGCCTTGGCCTTCAGTGCACGTGATCTGCCATAGCTTGAACCATAAAGATCTCTCTTTTCAGCAAGCTGGAACTCATGAGTATTTAGCCTCTCGAGGATATCAACGGGATCAAGTGAATTGTAATCAGCACATTCTTGTATCATCAATGCCAGAGTATCAAATGAGGAATCAAGCGATCTCAGCAATTTCTTCACCACCTCATGGTCGGTGACATCAGTGGCACCAAGTGCTTGAAGCTCACTTGAGATGTCAGTGAGGCGATCGAAGGTTTGTTGAACATTTTCATTTTTGAGTCTTTTGAAGCGGTTGAAGAGATTGCGAAGAACATCAACTCGAGAGTCACGCAGTGTTGAGACTCCTTCATTCACTTTGGACAGCCTATCCCAGATAAGCTTAGCAGTTTCCAAAGCACTCACTCTTCCATACTGTCCTTTGCTCAGATGGCCACATATGATATTCTTCGCTTGAGAATCGAGTTGCTTGAATCTCTTCACATCAGTAGCATTCAGAGAAGGTGTGACTGAGGGAACACCATTTTCCACAACATACTAGAGATCGTTATCAATTGCCTCAAGATGCATTCACATCTTATTCTTCCAGTAGGGGTAGTCCGTCCCATCGAAGTTAGGACACCCAGCAGAGACCTTGATCATACCTGCGGTCGACATAACTAAAACTCCAGGCGGTTAAACCAAAATCACATAGAACAAGGGAGTACCTTGCTCTGATACCAATTGAAAGTGCGTTATATCGACTAGAGGGGGGTGAATAGGCGATTTTTATGAATTCTTCACTGAGGAATTTGCAGGTGAGGAAATTCCTTAGCGAAGAACTACTAGCAGCGGAATAAGTACTCAAAAGTAAACATAACAAAACACAAGCATAGTCATCATGTGTAACATCCCAATTTTTATTAATTTGGATGTTAATAGAATCATTCAATGCATATCATATTTCTTTGCCTTCTGGAGTTTTTGAAAATATTCAAATAATAGTTTTCCACCCGAGAAAAACAAATGAGAGGGGATAAGATGACTTCCTCAAAATATAAAAAGAGTGGAAAATTTTATTTTGAATATTACTTTAAGTTTTGGAGTTGTTTGGTATGTATTTTATTTGCAAAAAGTGCATTAGTTGCATTAGGAAAATTATTTTCAAAATGTTTTGTGCTTAAGTTAATGTTCATTAGGCTCTAAATATTATGTTGTTATTTTAGAAATTTATTTTGTGTTTTTAGAAATTCTTTTGAATTAGTTATGAGCATTTTGGTCTCCTGTAAAAAAATAAAAATAAAAATAACACATGCACGCAGCCTGGACCGAAACCAGGTTCGGCCCAGGAGCGCCCGACCGGCCCAGCCGGCCATTTGGGCCCAAGGCCGCCCGCGCACCCGAAATCCCCACGCACCGGTCGACCGCCCGCAGCCCCCCTCGCTCGCTAACGCCGCCGCCACTGACTAGTGGGCCCCGCGCCACCTCATCTCCCCCAACCTCCCGCTTTCCCCGCTCGGGTGAGCTCGCCGCCGCGCTCCCGCAACCGTCGGGCGAGGCCCTCGCGGATAATGCATATCCGCGGCAGCCGCACGCCCTCCCCTCGCCTATAAATGCCCCGAGCTCAACTCTGTCGACCTTGCCGTCCCGCTTCTCCCCACGCCGCCCCTAGCCGTCGCTGACGCCGTTTGCATCTCGCCGGAGCCGCGCCGCTCTATCGCCCTTTCCGACGCCAGTAAGCCACCATGGCCTCCCTTTCTTCGTCAAATGGCTCCCCGCGGCACAATGCACCCGTCTGACACCTTTTCTTTCCCTGGGCTTCGTCGGAGATGCCGCACCATCGACGCCTGGGCCACGGGAGCACCGAAGGCCGCCGTCTTCGCCCCGCCCCGTTCGGACGTCGCTGACGCACCCCGACACCACCATCCGGACACCCAAGCCGCGCCGCATCTCCTCGTCTTCCTCCCCGTCGACGAGGACCACCGCAGCCGCCGCCCCCTTCGTCACCGACGCCGCGCCGCCATCTTCATCGTCGCCGGCCATCACCACCACTACTGTGAGCCACCACCCCACCCTCGCCGTTCGATCTGCCATGGACCGCCCAGATTAGATTAGGTCCATTTTTTATTTCACGAAGAGGTACGCGGTTAACCGCGGTTCCCTTAGACCGTGCGGTTTATTTAAACAGAGCATCGGTTTTCTTTAATTAGCCACTTCCGTTGTTTTTTTCTTATTTAGCGGTCGTTCACCGTATAGCCTCCGCAGCGGACGCTGCTCGGCCAACCAGGAGCCGCCACGTGGCCAGGGACCTGTTTGCAGTAGTTTTTCTTCACCATTTAGTCCCTGTAAATAGCAGATTAGTCCCTGATCTTAGATTAACCATAACTTTTTAACCGTAGATCCAAACTCGATGAAACCAGCGGCAAATTCTTCGTATTGTTTAGATCTATCCAGTAGCATAGTTTTTGCAAAATTTTGTTAGATTCAAATTTGAATTTATGCAGATTCGGATTCAAACTTCAAATAGCCATAACTCTCAAACCGTAGCTCTGATTAAGATGATTCCTTTTGCATGCTGTCACCATAGCAAAACCCTATCACCTAGACCTTTGTCACCATAATTTTCACACACTAGATTCTGCCCTTTAATATTTTTTACTAGTATGCATAGTATGCACTATACTTCACATCACTCCTTGAACCATAGGACTATGTTATTTTGCACTTAGAATATTTCTGTAGTAGCTTAGTGTGTTGTATGCTCATTTGGTTTTTCCGAGACTTTTTACGATGCATGTTCTTTTGGTCTCTGGATTGTTGCTTATGTTTGTTTATCTTCCTTGTGATAGATTGCCCGAAGTGCGAAGCAGAATATTATCAGTCTTTAGAATTCAACCAGCAGTACCAAGGCAAGTTGCATCTTGATCATGTTTCATTACCTATGTTTTCTTATGCACTTAGTTCTTTGCGGTAGGACTGCATGGTAGGAAACTGGTGCCGCATGACTTTGCTTTTCACCCAGTAGTTCATTGAGGTAGGTCGGAACCATATAACTTTGTCACCATCATTTTACTTTATGTTGCTATGCTAAGTTGACGTGGATTGGGAAGTGATCATTGTAAAGTTTGAGTGACAATGTAGTAAATAGGACCTAAGTTAATTAATGAACTACCTGGGTGGAAACTTGTGGGAATGGTGGCGAAGTACAGTGGGGCACGCATGGGAAATCCATGGTGGTGCACCACTAGTGGACCGTCCGCTCAGGCTCAAAGAGATCAATCGTATTCCCATGTCTAGAAGCTTATGTGTGCAGCCACATGCCAATATGGGCTCTGGCTTAGTTGAGTAGTTAGTGTGCCCCCTTCCGGGATGGGCTAGCAGATGTAGAATGATGTAGGTGTACCGGCCTATCCGTGGGTTAAGGGGGAACATTTTCGAAAGGCTATGTCTCGATCTTCCGATCATGGAGGTGGTCGAGTCTTGTGGGGAAAAGTGCACAACCTCTGCAGAGTTTTCAACCTAATCGATTAGCCGTGTCCCCGGTTACGGACAACTGCAGCATCTATTAGTGGAAATGCCGGGAGATCTCCTCACCTTCAATTAAACAGTTGGCTTTTAAATGAAACTTGGGGACGAATGGAGTTGGATTTGCCAACTCATCCTATGCAAATGTGTAGTAGTAGAATAACAATCTTTTCTAATAGGGAAAAACTAGCTTTATGCAAAAAAACTAAACTTAGAGCTTTCCACCAGCCAAACTGCATGTAAAAGTAGGTTCATTACACTATGATGTGACTTGCCAGTACATTCAATGTACTGACCCATTTGGCTGCAACTTATCACGTTGCAGATATATCCAACGAGGATTAAGGTGTGATAGGTCGATGTTCTACACTCAACCTTGCTCGTGGAGTTGGACTCATTTACTTTTTTTTCTTCTGCAGTATTTGCTTATTGGCTCTATGCCCTATTTTGTAATAAATGTATTGCTCCTGGACTATCGATGTAGTAAAGACATGTGTGTTATTTCTGTTATTTCATCGAGTACTGTGTGTGCTAGCAAGTCGATCCAGGGACTAGCACGGTAAGCACACGGACTTCGACTCTTACCGAGTCGGGTCGCTACAAGATGGTATCAGAGCACACGTTGACTATAGGACGCGACCCATAGAAATGGAGAAAAGCCATAGGAAAAAAACTATAGTTTTCATTTTCCATATATATCCTTTGGTCTCGTACCTTCTCTACTTCAATACTAATTTCTTCTCTTTTCAAAATGTAGATGTCGTCCGCCCTTGTTGAGTTCGAGCAGCCCGATGAGACCATGCCCTTTGGAAGGCAGCTAGTGAAGATCACGAAGCACCTAAAGATTGGGCTTCCCACATTCACTGGAACCTTCACAGCCACCCTGCCCGAGGAGACACATTGGAGGATCGATGCTCATATCCCCGGACGCATCCTCGAAAACCGTACCAAGCCCATTGATTTCCATGTGGATACCGCAACATGGGGCTTGGGCAGGGGTATCGCTGCTCACATTGCTCTCGGACGCATTCGGGAGGTGTATGACGAAGACCTCAAGAGGACCTCCTTCGTGATGTACGGACGCCGCGATGCAAATGGAGATGTGGTGCGTACCCTGGAAGACGAGACGATAGAATCCCATATCCAGGACATGGAGGAGCACATTCGTATGATGGAGCTGGAGCTGTCCGACAACATGGTCGTCATCAAGAACCTCATGACCCGCAAGGCCGAGCTAGAGGAGGAGCTCCAGGACGCTCGCATCGAGCACGAAGGAGAGCTGGACGCACTGTAGGAGAAGATAGACGACCTGAAGCTTGAGCTCGAGGAGGTCGGGGAGAAGCTGGATGAGGGAGAAAACATCCAGGAGGATCACTCGTATGGTGCCTATGTCAGCCAGGAGAGGGACCAAAATGATGAGCTCGGAGATGGCGACACGGAGAGCGATGCAAGGACACCCGATGTCGACATGGTTGACTGGTCCTCATCTGATGAGAGTTAGATTTTATACCACCATAAGAGTTAGATTTTATACCACCATGAGAGTTTAGGAATTCGATTTCGTTATCCGATTAGTTTTATTTCATTTGTAAGACCTTGTCAAATCTTGTGACATGGCTTACCTTAGGTTTGATTATTCATTTGAACCTCTTTGTTTGAAATTGAATTGGAGTGAATTGAAGTTTTATTGCTATCATGTGCATATGGGTAGTGTGATTTTACTCGCTAGGCCTTGTTCTATTCTAACTCCTCATCCACTCTGAAACCCATCAGATGCCTCCAAGACGTGACCCCGGATTCAACTTTCCGCCGGAGCTTACGCAATTGATCCAGCAACAGAATGCTCTTATGCAGATGGTCATTCAGAACCAGAACCAGAACCAGAACCAGAACAACAACAACAACAACCCACCGCCGCCACCCCCGGTTGACAGTCTTACCCGTTTTCTGAGGCTGAACCCACCGGTGTTCTCCAGCAGCACGGAGCCTATCATCGTAGATGACTGGCTCCGCAAGATAGGAAGGGAGCTGGCCATGGTAGGATGCAATGATGCGGAGAAGGTGAAGTTTGCTGCCCATTAGCGGGATGGACCGGCAGCTGCTTGGTGGGAGAACTACACCACCACATACCCCATGGAGAATGTGACTTGGGCTCAGTTCCAGCGGGCGTTCTGTACTGCTCATGTTTCAGCTGGAGCCATGAGTCTGAAGAAGAAGGAGTTCCGCAGCTTGCGCCAGGGAGGATGCACGGTATCTCAGTATGTTGATGAGTTCAGTAAGTTGGCCCGTTACACCCCAGAGGACGTGGCCACTCATGCAGCCAAGCAGGAGAAGTTTCTGGAGGGACTGAACGATGAGTTGGGAGTTCAGTTGACTGTGGCAACATTTTTGGACTATCGGGAGCTGGTCGATAAAGCTATCATTCTTGAAGGCATGCACCAGCAGATGGAGAATCGTAAGAGGAAGTACGGTCACGGGAAGTATAACTCGGGAGTTCAACAGAAACCCCGCTACAGCCCGTACTCAGGGAGTTCTGGATCAGGCACTAGCAAGTTTGGAGGGAATCACCATAACTATGGGGGCCACATTCATCATGGAGGGAATGGACACAACCACCATGGTCACAAGCAGGGCAATGGTAATGGAGGAAATGGCAATCAGCAGCATTTCAGTTCTTCCACACCGATGAAGAAGGACCTGAGTCACATCACCTGCTTCAAGTGCAAGAAGATAGGTCACTACTCCAATGAGTGCCCTGAGGCGCAGAATGGAAATGGCAATGGGAATTCTAGAGGCAAGAAGCCCAATCCTTTCACTAAGGGACATGTGAATCATGTCAATGTGGAAGAGGTTTATGAGCAGCCTGACGCAGTGATAGGTAAGTTCTTGGTTAATTTATTTCCAGTACTCATTCTTTTTGACACTGGTGCATCGTATTCATTCATATCAAGGGGATTTGTGGATAAACATAAGTTGCCTACCATAGCTCTTAAGGCACCCATTCTAGTGAGTTCCCCAGGAGCCGAGTCTATGGCTAGTTAGGGATGTTTCCAATTGCCTTTGAACATAGGGGGACATGTTTTTCCCACAGATATGATTATACTAGAATCGCAAGGGTTGGATGTAATCCTAGGGATGGATTGGATGTCCAAGTATGAGGGAAACATTGATTGTGCTAGTAGATCGATTTTTCTCACCACCCCGGAGAAGAAGAGGATCAAGTACGTATCGAGGCTTAAGCCTAAGAGGACTCAGTTGAACTCTCTTACGGGAGTTGTCCAGGAAGAAGTACCAGTGGTGAAGGATTATCCCGATGTATTTCCGGATGAGTTACCGGGTATGCCGCCAGATCGGGAGATTGAGTTTTTGATTGAGTTGCTGTCAGGCACAGGGCCTATCTCCAAGAGGCCATATCGAATGCTTGCTAATGATTTGGAGGAAGTCAAGAAACAGATTAAGGAGTTACTAGAGAAAGGGTATATTCGCCCGAGTTCATCACCTTGGGGAGCCCTAGTACTTTTAGTGGAGAAGAAGGATGGAACCTTGAGAATGTGTGTGGATTACCGCTCTTTGAATGAGGTGACCATCAAGAACAAGTATCCCCTACCGATGATCAATGACTTGTTTGACCAGCTAGAAGGAGCTAGTGTTTTCTCCAAGATCGATCTTCGATCGGGTTATCACCAGTTGAAGATTCGTGAGAAGGATATACCCAAGACAGCTTTTACCACAAGGTATGGGCTTTATGAGTATACAGTCATGTCCTTTGGTTTGACTAATGCCCCTGCCTATTTTATGAACATGATGAACAAAGTATTCGTGGAGTTCCTGGATAAGTTTGTTGTGGTATTCATTGATGACATATTGGTTTACTCCAAGAATGAGGAGGAAGATGCTGAACATCTACGCTTAGTTTTGGAGAAGCTCAGAGAACATCAACTTTATGCCAAGTTCAGCAAGTGTGAGTTTTGGCTGAAGGAAGTTGTTGGGGATATTACTACTGGGCATAAACCGGCCTACCTGGGCCGGATTAACTCCATCAGTAGTTCAAAGGTGTTAAAGCCCAAAGAGGGCAGATAAAGGCTCAGGGCCCGTAGTCGGTTTACAACCTGTAGCCGTACATCAGCTTTGTGCATATACTTGTAATATAAGTTAGGAACAAGGAGAGACCAACCCGGATACGAGTATGAACCGGTGTTGGGACTCTCTGAACCGGCAGGCGTCACCCATGTATATAAGGGGATGACCCGGCGGCGGTTCAGGGACAACAGACAACAACTCGAGACACAGGCGAAGCTTGTTTGCTCCCTAGTCATCGAAACCCCATCAATTCCATCACAACTAGACGTAGGCTTTACCTTCCTCGAAGGGGCCGAACTAGTATAAACTCTCTTGCGTCCTTGCGTCCACTTTAACCCCTTCATGCTAACCCGTCGTGATGGCTCCACGACTAAGTCCTTTCTCTAGGACATCTGCCGTGACAAACCCACGACAGTTGGCGCCCACCGTGGGGCTATCGCACGATGGTTTCCGGTTCTGTGAGGGCCGCTTTGAAGGACTCAAGGGCTACGCTGTAGGCCGGATGACTAAAAGTCGTCGCGGCAAACTCTACATCGATGATGCAGGCTGGGGCCCCGAGGCCGGCTCAATTGAGTACGGGTACCGGGTCCCCTTTGGTAGCATTCATGTTTTCATTGGCAAGATCGGTGAACAGGGCCCTGAGCCAGACATCTGCGCCGACCTCGTCGAGACGGCTCAGCGTGCACGATCTTCCCGGGTTAAACCGGCCATGAAGCGTGCCTTCGTGGGAATGATACATGGAGGAAGTTATGAGGATGTATCGGAGCTTCGCGGGGCAACTACCGTTTGTTCCGGTGACGACTCTTCGACTGGAGAAACCGAATCTCTTTATCAGCTACAAGATGGCCGGATTGAGAGCTATTCCGATGGTGACAGTATTCCGGACCCCTCTGATCTGCCTAATTGGGTTGGAATATTTATGACCGGAACACAAGCAACGCTTCACTCTTCGACAGCCGCAGCAGCGATCTCCGGTTCAGCAGCGGCAACGGCTGCCGGGGCAGGAGGCCCTGTGCGCCCGCCGGCTCAGGTTCTATCAGAACTGTTTGATGCGTTGGCTGTGCTTATGGCAGAAGTTAATCCGCCAGATCAGGACGCTCACAACACGGAGATTGCAAAGGTAAAGGAACAAATCACCCAGGCCAAAACGGATCTGGCGGCTGAGGACACCAGATGGCCGCAGAGCGGGCCGCTTTAGATGCACAGGCCTACAGGCTTATGTTGGACCAGAGCGCGTCGCATGAAGTCATGAGGAGGAAGCACCGATCCCGCTTACCTCCGGTTTTTGAGGCTAGGGACCTTTTTAACACTACAGGACCAAGAGCCAACAATCCGCTGGAGGGGAACCAGGCAGAAGCCCCTGGGACCGGTGCACCGGTTCAGCCCCGTCAGATGAACCCGCCTCGTCAAAACACCGTTATACCTCGGGATGCTTTAATGCCTCTGGGTCATTATTCCAACCCAATGGACAACCTTGTTGCCGCTGCTGCACGGCTGGAGGCCATTCCAGTTGAAGGTGACTCGCCACAGGCAGTAGAGACGCGATGGGTCAAGGAACTTCTGAGGACAGCTTTGGCCCAACAGGAAGCGTACTCGTACAGCCGCGACCGGATCCACTCGACCCCCCGTCCAAGCCGGAGCTATAGCAGACATATGGATGAACCAGCAGTGTCGAGTAATGAATGACGTGGAGCACCCCGTGGTAACAACCCGACGGGTGGTGCTGATAACGCTCAGGAAGTGCTGAACCGGGCCCGGGCGCGCAGGGAGGCCGAGTTAGCCGCACAACATCAGGCTCGGCAGCTCACGCCGGTTCGTCCAACCATTTCGATTGAACCTGGTGTTACTTCTGGTTCTTTGGGGGTGCCTTGCCTTGTCCCCGCTTTACGCAACGTGCGACTGCCCAAGGATTTCAAAGGCCCACGCAAGGTACCAAATTATACAGCGGATCAACCACCAGAGACATGGGTAGAGAGCTATGAGATGGCCATGGAGATGCTTGATGTGGATGACACGACGTGTGCGAAATACTTCACCATGATGCTTGAAGGAACGGCCCGTACTTGGCTAAAAAGCTTGCCCGCTAATTCTATCAGCTCGTGGCCCCAATTACGAGCCCGGTTTATCAACAATTTCAAGGATACCTATAAACAGCCTATGTCGATAGTGGACTTAGCTGCATGCGTCTAGGAGGAAGGAGAGTCAACGACTCATTGGGTGCGCCGGGTTTCACAAGTGTTGCACTCCTCAGACCGCATCAACGCTGACACCGCAGTATTAACCCTAGAAGGCAACTGCCGGTTTGGGCCCCTGAAGTTGAAATTGGGACGGATGAAGCGTCATTGCACCGACATGGGAACCCTCATGGCCGCTTTGGTAAAATATGCTGATTCTGATAGTACCAAGGATCCCGAGTCTGATGATGACAAGACAGGGAAGGGGAAGAAGAACAGCAGCTCCAAAGGTCAGCAGCATCACTGGGTAGGCAATGGCGGAGGAGGCAAGCATAAAGCGGATGGCAACATGGATTTTGTGGCTAATATCAACGTACAGGACAATGGCCAGCGGCGCAAGGGCAGGCCGAAAAATCGTAGTGGAGCGCCCAACCCCAACCCAAACCGCCTGAACTATTTGCTAAACCAGCCCTATCCAAAACATGGGACGAAGGAGGAGCCAGCAAACCACCTTTGGAAGAATTGTTTTATTATGCAGGAGTTCAAGAATTCTAATAGTTTCCGGTATGATCACGGATCTGGCGGCAGCTCAGGATCCGGGCCGGGTTACGGTGGAGGAAGTTCCGGTTCAGGATTTAATGGTAATCCGGGCGGGCATAATGGTCAAAATAGTCAGAACAACCAGGGTGGTTACAACCAACAGCAGCAATAGTCAGGTTACCAAAGCAACCCAAAGCAGTTCAGTAGTTGGCAGTACCATGTCTTTACCACTAGCTTGGACAAGCGAGACCGGAAGGTTCAGAGACGGGCAGTCAACTTTGTTGAACCGGCCACACCCCGTTATCTACGTTGGTCTGAACAGCCAATCATATGGAGCAGAGAGGATCACCCACTCCAGGTCGATAATCCGGGTCAGTTGGCTCTGGTGGTGGCGCCTCAGGTGGGAGGTTACAAGTTAACCAAGGTGCTCATGGATGGAGGGATCAGTATTAACATCCTGTACTATGAGACCTTCCTGTTGGGGAACGTTGCAGAAAACAAAAATTTTCCTACTCGTTTCACCAAGATCCATCTAGGAGTTCATCTGGCAACGAGCCATCGGATGCATCTACATACCTTTGTAGATCGCGTGCGGAAGCGTTCAAAGAACGGTGATGATGTAGTCGTACACGACGTGATCCAAATCACCGATGACCAAGCGCCGAACGGACGGCACCTCCGCGTTCAACACACGTACGGGACGGGAGACGTCTCCTCCTTCTTGATCCAGCAAGGGGGAAGGAGAGGTTGATGAAGATCCAGCAGCACGACGGCGTGGTGGTGGATGCAGGGCGTCACAGTAGCAGGGCTTCGCCTATACTACGAGAGAGAGACGTAACGGGGAGAGAGGGAGGCGCCAGGGGCTGGTGTATCAAGTCCCTCCTCTCCCCCACTATATATAGGAGGGCCAAGGGGGGGTGGTGCGCAGCCTAGGAGATCTGATCTCCTAGGAGCGGCGGCCAGGGGGAGGATTCCCTCCCCCCCAAGGCACCCAGAGGTGCCTTCCACCACTTGGACTCCTCCCCATGGAAACCCTAGGCGCATGGGCCTAGTGGGGCTGGTTCCCTTGGCCCATGTAGGCCAAGGCGCACCCCCTACAGCCCATGTGGCCCCCCGGGACAGATGGCCCCACGCGGTGGGCCCCCGGGACCCCTCCGGGGGTCCCGGTACAATACCGATAACCCCGAAACTTGTCCCGATGGCCGAAACAGCACTTCCTATATATAATTCTTTACCTCCGGACCATTCCGGAACACCTCGTGACGTCCGGGATCTCATCTGGGACTCCGAACAACATTCGGGTTCCTGCATATACATATCTTCACAACCCTAGC
Source organism: Triticum urartu (assembly GCF_003073215.2). Lineage (NCBI taxonomy): Eukaryota > Viridiplantae > Streptophyta > Magnoliopsida > Poales > Poaceae > Triticum > Triticum urartu. The sequence continues at coordinate 432,701,418 of NC_053028.1, read as the reverse complement.
GTCACCGAACCTTAAGTGTGTAGACCCTACGGGTTCGGGAGACAAGCAGACATGACCGAGACGACTCTCCGGTCAATAACCAACAGCGGGATCTGGATACCCATGTTGGATCCCACATGCTCCACGATGATTTCATCGGATGAACCACGATGTTGAGGATTCAATCAACCCCGTATGCAATTCCCTTTGTCAATCGATATGTTACTTGCCCGAGATTCGATCGTTGGTATCCCAATACCTCGTTCAATCTCGTTACCGGCAAGTCACTTTACTCGTACCGTAATGCATGATCCCGTGACCAGACACTTGGTCACTTTCAGCTCATTATGATGATGCATTACCGAGTGGGCCCGGTGATACCTCTCCGTCATACGGAGTGACAAATCCCAGTCTTGATCCGTGTCAACCCAACAGACACTTTCGGAGATACCCGTAGTATACCTTTATAGTCACCCAATTACGTTGTGACGTTTGGTATACCCAAAGCACTCCTACGGTGTCCGGGAGTTACACGATCTCATGGTCTAAGGAAAAGATACTTTGACATTGGAAAACTCTAGCAAACAAACTATACGATCTTGTGCTATGTTTAGGATTGGGTCTTGTCCATCACATCATTCTCCTAATGATGTGATCTCGTTATCAATGACATCCAATGTCCATAGTCAGGAAACCATGACTATCTGTAGATCAACGAGCTAGTCAACTAGAGGCTTACTAGGGACACGTTGGTGTTTGTTATTCACACATGTATTACGATTTCCGGATAACACAATTATAGCATGAATAAAGACAATTATCATGAACAAGGAAATATAATAATAATGCTTTTATTATTGCCTCTAGGGCATATTTCCAACACTTCCGACGTATGGGGCTAACAGATAAGAATCTCAAACCGTCTAATACAGTATTCCACGGTGTAGTGCCTGGCAGATCAGCATAGCCCGTTGGTAAGATAGCTCTTGAAGTGGCCTTTGGGGATGATCATGATTCCAGATCGGAGACATTAACGTTTGAAGTGGTGAAAATCCAAAGTCCATATCATGCCCTGTTTGGGCGTCCGGCATACGCCAAGTTTATGGCTTGGCCCTATTATGTGTATTTGCAGCTCAAGATGCCGGGTCACAAGGGGACAATAACAGTTCATGGAAGCCGCAAAATCGCTTTGGAATGCGAGGAAGGAGATGCGGCTTATGCAAAGTCGGTTTGTGCCACCGAGGAGTTGAAGTACTATAAAGACAATGTGGATCCGGCGGACATGACTCCGTTGAAGAAGCCAACTATGGAGCACGATCCAGCCCTGAAGTTCAAATCGGCAGCAGAAACTAAGCTTGTTGACTTCGTGCCTGGCGATTCGTCCAAGCAATTCAGCATTAGTGCCAACTTGGATCCGAAATAGGAAAGCGCGCTCATCGAGTTCATCCATGAGAATCGGGACATTTTTGCATGGAAGCCCTCTGACATGCCAGGTGTACCGAGGCAACTCGCTGAGCACACACTTAATGTGGATCCTAAATACAAACCGGTGAAACAGTTCCTCTGCCGGTTTAACGAAGAAAGATGCAAGGCGATTGGGGAAGAGGTAGCCAGGCTCTTAGCAGCTGGCTTTATTGTTGAAGTTTTTCACCCTAAGTGGCTTGCCAATCCGGTGCTAGTCCTTAAGAAAAATGGCACCTGGCGTATGTGTGTGGATTACAAAGATCTTAATAAAGCTTGTCCAGCAGATCCTTTTGCCCTCCCCCGTATTGATCAAATCATTGATGCTACGGCGGGTTGTGAGCGTTTAAGTTTTTTGGATGCATATTCTGGCTATCATCAGATCAAAATGGCCGTTAAGGACCAGGAGAAGACGACATTCATAACTCCCTTTGGAGCCTTCTATTATGTGTCTATGCCCTTTGGGCTCAAAAGTGCCCAGGAAACTTATCAACGGTGTGTACAAAATTGCCTTCACAAGCATATTGGCCGTAATGTACATGCTTACGTGGATGATATCGTGGTTAAATCTAGGGAGAAGGAGACTCTGGTTGATGATTTGAAGGAAACCTTTGATAATCTAAGGACATACAAGATGATGCTTAATCCGGACAAGTGTGTCTTTGGTGTACCGGCGGGCAAGTTATTGGGTTTTCTGGTGTCCAACAGGGGAATTGAGGCTAATCCGGAGAAGATCACAGCCATCACCTCCCTGGCTAAACCGAAGTGTATCAATGATGTTCAACGCCTGGCAGGCCGGATTGCCGCGTTAAGCCGGTTTATCAGCCGCCTGGGTGAGAAGGCGATCCCTTTGTATCAGATGTTGAAGAAGACGGATCAGTTCGTTTGGAGTTCTGCTGCTGATGACGCATTTGAGGACTTAAAGCGGCAATTGGCCAATCCGCCTGTGCTCGCCGCTCCCATTGACAAGGAGCCGTTACTGCTATATGTTGCTGCTAATGCTCGTGCGGTCAGCGTGGCTATTGTGGTGGAACGAAAGGAGGCAGGTAAGGAGCATCCGGTTCAACGTCTGGTCTATTATATCAGCGAGGTACTCATTGAGTCCAAGCAAAGGTATCCGCATTGGCAGAAGCTGGTGTACAGAATTTTTATGGCAAGCCGGAAGCTTAAGCAATACTTCCAAGGGCACCCAATTACGGTGGTCAGTTCTGCTCCTTTGGGAGATATCATCCAGAACCGGGAAGCAACTGGCCGGATTGCAAAGTGGGCTATAGAGCTGGGGCCGTACGGTTTGAAATATGTGCCTCGGACAGCGATTAAGTCTCAAGCACTTGTTGATTTCATCAATGATTGGACGGAAATGCAAGCTCCTGAAGAAAAGCCGGATCATACGTATTGGACCATCCATTTTGACGGATCCAGGCAGTTGGAAGGCTCGGGGGCTGGAGTCGTATTAACTTCCCCACGAGGTGATAAGTTTTGTTATGTTCTCCGTTTAATGTTCCCTTGTACTAACAATGCAGCTGAGTATGAAGCCTTGCTCCATGGTCTTCGGATGGCTAAGGAGATGAATCTAAGTCGAGTTAAGTGCTTCGGTGGTTCGGACCTTGTGGCTCAGCAAGTGTCTGGCACTTGGGACTCCAAGGACCCACTCATGGCAGCATATCGTCGTGAGGTGGATATTGTTGCAAGTTATTTCAGAGGCTATCAGGTGGACCACATGGACCGGCGGAAAAATGAAGCGGCGGACGCTTTAAGCCGGCTGGGCTCTCAGCGCAAACCGGTCCCACCCAATGTTTTTCTGGATGTGCTGCACAACCCGTCGATGAAAATCCCTAGTGAAGAGGATTTGGCCATTCCTGATCTGAAGGCTCAATTGGTGGCAGTTCTTCATGTTATTCCGGATTGGATGCTTCCTTATCTGGCGTACAAGAACCGGGGCGAGTTGCCAGAAGATGAAATTCTGGCCCGGCAGATAATCCGGCGATCCAAGTCCATGGCTGTCATCAACGGTGAGTTACATCATTGCAGTGTATCAGGAGCTTTTCAACGTTGCGTGTCTCCTAAAGAAGGCCGTGAAATTTTGCGGGAGATCCACGAAGGAGATTGTGGTCACCACGCCGGTTCAAAGTCTCTGGTGGCTAAAGCGTTTCGCCATGGTTTCTATTGGTTAACTGCTCATGCTGATGCGAAGGATCTGGTCAGACGATGTGATGGTTGCCAAAGGTTTTCAAGACGTGCTCATGTACCGGCTCAAGAATTGAGGATGATTCCAATTACTTGGCCGTTTGCGACTTGGGGGCTGGATATGGTTGGGCCTTTCAAAAGGTCCAAAGATAAGAAGACCCACCTCCTGGTGGCGGTGGACAAGTTTACAAAGTGGGTGGAGGCAGAACCTGTTAGCAAGTGTGATGCGGCCACGTCGGTTCAGTTCATCAAAAAGGTGATTTTCCGGTTTGGCTGTCCGCACAGTATTATCACAGATAATAGTACCAATTTATCCAAAGGTGCTATGAAGGAGTTCTACGAACGGGAGCACATCCGGCTCGACGTTTCATCAGTGGCACATCCACAGTCCAATGGTCAAGCAGAAAGAGCTAATCAAGAGATCTTGAGAGGCATCAAGCCCCGACTCATGGTTCCTTTGCAGAGAACGCCGGGTTGTTGGGTAGAAGAATTACCATATGTGTTATGGAGCATCAATACAACACCCAACAGATCAACAAGATACACACTGTTCTTCATGGTTTATGGAGCGGAGGAGGTTCTCCCCAGTGATATCCGTCATGACTCACCTCGTGTCACGGCTTATGTTGAAGCGGACAACGAGACAGCACGGCAAGATGCTTTGGACTGGTTGGATGAAGAGCGTGACATCGCAGCCGCCCGGTCGGCGATTTACCAGCAGGATCTTCGTCGTTATCACAGTCGCCGAGTCAGAACCAGAGCCTTCCAGGAAGGAGATTTGGTGCTTCGGCTCATCCAAGATCAGACTGATATGCATAAGCTATCCCCACCTTGGGAGGGGCCTTTCGTGGTCAGCAAGAATCTGCACAACGGGTCGTACTATCTGATCGATATTCGAGAGCATAAGGACTCACGTACATCAGAGGAAGAGATTAACAGGCCGTGGAATATAGCTCATCTTCGGCCTTACTATACCTGAGCCATTGGCCATACTTATGTACATATTATGACAATGTATATATTATGATAATAAACCGGAACCTCAGCTAAAGCGGGGTATCTGTTCTTTTACATCATGTGAGGTTACACGGAGTTTCTCTAAAGCGGCCTCCGGTTTACCCCTTGAGTTCGCTTTTCTACAAGCATCGTGTTATATCACTTGGAGGATTGGTCGTGTCCGAACCAATACCATGCCTCTTGATAGGCGAAAGCCACCAGATCACTTGGGGACTTGGTCATGTCTGAACCAGTCACGCCTCTTGATTGGCCTAAGGCCACAGAATCACTTGGGGGCTTGGTCGAACCCGAACCATGACCACGCCATTTGGTCGGCATAAATGCCACAAGAATCACTTGGGGACCTGGCTAACTACAACCATAGTTACACCTAACGGGAGCTTGGTCGTGTTTGACCATGGTTACGCCATTTGATCACCTTAAATAAATCTTTTTTGGCAAATTTTTTTGTCGTTGCTTTTGCTTCATACTTTTCTTTGAAGGGGTTTTTTTGCTTTTTATTGTGTTCTTTAAAACAACAAAGTTTTTTAACCAATCAATTGATGGAACACAGTTCACGTCAATCCGGACAATATTTGCCCGGTTTGATCCTTGTTGTTAACATCCTCTTATGGAGTAACACGGTGTTTATCACAACCCGGCACGGTTTTATTATAAACCAGCACAATATGGAAGGAATTATCAGTACTCAAATTTTGGGTTATCGCCCTTACTAAAAAAAGTTGGTAAAACCAACGATGTGATTCAATGTCACAGGTATGATATATTTCATATTTGATTATACATATATACATGAGTCGTTATTTCCTCCAACAGTGTGGGTTTACAAAACTCCGCTTCAACGTTGGCCAAGCCAACTTAACACTCAACGGTGGTAGGTATTATGTATCGCAATTTTTTTTTGATCATATATACTTAAAAAAATTTTGTTTTGGATGTTTTGACTTTATACGTACAGACATCATATTCCTCCTAACGGTACAACCGCGGTGGCACTTAACGAATTTCTTATTTCAGGAAGTATTTTGGAAAGTTCATTACCACAGAAAGAACACGTTATGCACGAAGGCATATCAACGTCAAAGATATCAGCTAGCCTATTACAAGGCAACATGGTGCCCATAATAACATAATTGTTTTTCACAAAGGAGAGACAGTTGTAAAACCGGCTTCTGGTTTAAGATTGGCCACCAGCCTGGCCTGATGGTTGTGGGTCATCCTGCGCCGCTTTAGCTTCCGTTTCTCTACCCAGTGGCTGGAAATCCACAGTTGTCCAGTCGATTCCCATTAATGCTTGAAAAATAGCTTCATCATGGATTAGTGAAGACGGATCAATATCGGGAGTGTAAGTATGCTTACGGATTGGAGGGATCAGGTTTTCCGATTCATGGATTGGTGCAGCTATTCGCTTGTTCTGGCTGTCATATTTGGCTTGATAATGAGACAAATCTGCCTCCTCAGCCAGTTGACAAGCTAGCGGATGTACCTCCCGGTTTATGGCTCGCAAATCCGCTTCACCAAATTCTGACCCGTCTTCCTTCAAGCTGGGATAACCCTGAGCCGCTTCAATAGGATCAAAATCCGGCACCCAGGCTTTTGCCCGGATTAAAGCATTGATTGCACCGGTTCGAGCAGCAGATTTCTTCAGCTCTTCAACCCGGGCAGGAAGCACTGACAGTTTCATTAGAGTATCTTGAATCAAATTGGGCGCCGGTTTGTTATGAGATGCGGTGCAGATGATCCGCTGGGCACCAGTGTACAATTGTTCAACTAAGGTATAGGTGGCTTTCAGTTTCCTCCGCACATCTGACCCCAAGTGACCAATGCGTGTCCCTGAAATACCATAAAGGGTTAATAAACCGGCGACCCTGTAAAGAAGGCAGAACCAATTCAGAAGGCAAGATGGCTTACCAAAGATAGCAGTGGTCATGGCATGAACGTGCCGCTTTATGCTGGTTAGTTCATCTGTCACTGGTTTTAATGCAGCCTCGGCATCCTCTGCTTGTTTGGTCAAAGCGGACTTTTCAGTGGCCCAATCCGCCCGTTTCTTCTTGAAGTTCTCCTTAAGTTGTTCCATGGCGCTTAAGGCACTGGCCAATTCCTCTTTTGCTTTGGAGGTTTCAGCTTGTTGGATTTTCAAGTTTTCTTGAAGATCGATGACTTGGTTTTCTTTCGGCTTTAGCTTCGCCTGCAGGCAGACAGATATATGTTTCAACAAATCGGTAGAAGGATTCAAGTGCCAACCACATAACAAGTTATGTGCTTAACACTTGGGGGCTAATGCATATTCGATCTTCATCTTTCAATGGTTTACAAAGTCCCAAGCTCAATACAAGTATTCAACTTGGCACTTGGGGGCTAATGCATATTCGATCTTCATCTTTCAATTGTTTACAAAGTCCCAAGCTCAATACAAGTATTCAACTTGGCACTTGGGGGCTAATGGCTATTTGATCATATGTATTCTGATGCGGCAGTTTCATTTACTTAAAGTACCGGTTTAACTATGCTAAGTTGAACCGGCCCTTGGGGACTACATCGGCAAATTTCAAAGCATCAAGATTCATATTATTAAGTCCCGGTTTGAAAGAATATTTCAAATCGGCCCTTAGGGGCTAGGAGAGTCAACAAGAATGAAAGCATACAAGCAAGAAGGAGCATATGGAAGTTACCTCATATTTATCCTTCATCATATTAACCAGACCGACTTCATAGTCACGGCTGGTATACAGCCGGTTCAGATAGCCGAAATGGATATCTCGGGCGTTCAGAGCAGCGTAAGCCGTCAGATCAGCATTCCACTTGCCTTTGCCAAAAGCAGCTAGTTCCTCCTTGGCAGTATGTTTGGATAAAGCGACAGGGTTGCTTGGCTCAGTATGGCCAGTGCCAGTAATGACAACTTCATCATCATTGGTACCGCCGGTTTGCACTAGAGCTGTTGGCTTGTCCGTAGGTTTCGGGAGACCGGTGGAGCTTTCAACCCGGAGGGAACCTGTGGGCTGATGGATAGGACCTGAGGTATCAGTAGGTCTTTCCTCAGCAGTAAGATCATCATCTGGCTGCGGTGGATCATTGGGAATATCCTCAGGAATAGCCGCTTCAAGATTGGGTGTTGTGTCTGGTTCAAGAATGACATCTTCTTCGGCCGCTTTATCCAGGCGGGCCTTCTTGCTCGACCTAGGTTTGGCCCTGAGAAAAATAAGAAAATTAAATACAGCATATGTTCTAAGGCAATATACTGCAAACATCACAATAAATATAGCTTACCCAAGCACCGTTTTGAGCGGTGGGAGCTGAGTAGCCGACGACTCGCCAGAAGATGAGTGGGAAATAGCCTGATAATCGGAGTCAGACGGATTAAGAGGTTGACGAAAGCAGCCCACTTTAGGACAAGTACTAACAAGCGAATTAGAGACCTCGGAATGACGTTTCCAAACCGGACTGTTCGGTAAACCGGCAGAGGTAACTACCTGGCCGCTGTGCCGGGTGGTGCGGCGAGCTTCGTGTTGTTGAGTCTTCATAAGAAGTTTAGGATCCAAATAAGCAAGAGGATGAGAAAATTTAACTTTCCGGTTTTCCTAACGGATTTTTTGTGAAGGCAAAGTTTCTGAATCGGAAGAGAGAATAATTACCTCTGCAACATCCGCATGGCTGGCTTCGGCATCATCCTGACAAATATCATCATCAATAAGATGCATGAAAAATAAACCAAGTGAGTCAAGCTCTACCTCAAAGTCCGGATTATCCACCTCGTCATCAGGGGCCGGATTAGAAGATGCAGTGGTTCTTTTCCGGTGGGCAGTCTTCTTCACAGCTTTAGTTTTTTGCCGGGTTGCTCTTTCCGGTTTATCTGTTTTCTCTGGTTTCTCCTGCGGAAGCTTTTTGCTCAAAAATGGATCATCACCCTGATTATGCAGACACTGATATTAGAAACAATGGCCAGACATATCGATAACAGATTCAGCAAAGAGAAAAATCAAAGTCTTACAGCTGGCGGTTTGTTGGTGGCGCAGAAGGGAAGCAGGCCGGTTCTAGCGCAGATGTGCTCCGGTTCATTCGGTATCTTACGCACAGCCTCCGTGATTTCTTCACCGGACAGCTGGAGTCTTGAATGTCGCAGTGGGTCATCCACACTATCAGTATATTCGCACATCAAACCGGAGCGCTGACTAAGGGGCAGTATGCTCCATGATATCCAACAGCGAGCAAGGTCAGCCCCTATTAAACCGTTGGCCATAAAGGCTCTGAGCTTTGACAGCTGGGGAGCATATTTTCTTCTCTCCTGGGCAGTCAATCGTTGAGGAAAAGGATGGGTATTGCTGAGCCGCTCCGGACGAAAACTAGGCAAGGGATTCTCACCAGCAGGGGAGGTGTCTTTGCAGTAGAACCATGTCTGATTCCACTCCTTGGGGTGACTGTGCAGCTTGGCGTGAGGGTATGTGACCTCTTTCCTTTTTTGAATCGCCATGCCACCCAACTCCGTATTAGAGCCATCAGTAAACTCAGTACGGCGGTTTAGATGGAAAAGATCTCTGAATAATTCCACTGTGGGCTCCTCTTGAAAGAACACCTCACAGAGCACTTGGAAGTGGCACATATTTGTAACAGAGTTGGGGCCAATGTCTTGCGGATGGAGTTGGAAATCAGCTAGGACATCCCGGTAAAATTTAGAACCGGGCGGTTTAAAACCCCGGACTAAGTGGTCTACGAAGACAACAACCTCTCCTTCTCGAGGTGTGGGGGGGAATTCTTTGCCAGGAGCCCTCCAATGGATGGTGCCTTTGCTGCCCAAGGCGCCAATCAAGACTAAATCGTCCAGTTGATCCTCTCTGACGCGAGAAGGGACCCAGTTGCATTCATACACTTGCTTGGCCATGATGAAATCTACAAGGTACATTGATATGTGCAGCGTTAAACCGGAAGCAGATCTATCTAAACCGGAGTTTTATGAAGAAACAACGTATGGCGGTTCAACAAGGGGACTAATGGCATATACCGGTTTGGAAAATTTTCTATCAGGTTAAACCGCCTGATCTAAACATTGAAGCAATTGAGATTGTGGATGGTTAAGTATGTAGAAACAGGTTTCACAAGGTCTTGTTATGGCATTGGATCTGAAGCAAGTTCAGAAAATAAGAAAAATAGTCGAAGATCAAAGGAGAACAGTATTGAATCAATGGGCAGAAGTATATGTGAGATCTACGGTTTTGGGCAGGAAACTAACGGCGGATACTAAAAGTTACCGCTACACAAAGCAAGGGTTCACATGTGCATCCAGGAGCTAGTACATGAGTATGAACAGGTGATGAACACCGCAAGAACACGAAGCCCTAGATCAGATCTATGTTGAGAAGAACAGAAGACCTACCAGAGCTGAGGAAAACGGTAAGGTCGCCGCGGCTTTCTGGCGCGTTCAAGTTGATGCAGCGGCCAAGGGTGATGCAGAAGACGACAGCGGCGGCGGAGCTCTGAGACTGGCGACGCGAGGAAGACGAAGAGGAAGGGCACGAAGGGAAGAAAAGAAATGACCCTTCGGGCCTATTTATAAGGCAAAGGACATGTGTCAGGCGCGGGAATCAAGGGACCGCAAATTTTGGAAGTAGGGCGGTCACCTTGGTCATTGCGAATCTGTTAAACAAGAAGATATCATGGATGGTTTCTTTATGACAGATTGATGTCACGCCGGTTTACATCAAACAGAGAAGATGACGTCACGGCGGTTCAACAACTACAAGAAGATGTTGAAGATGAAGATTTTTGCTAAGGATTGACATGAACCGGTTCAAATCAATCTGGGGCCTAATGTTGGGGATATTAGTACTGGGCATAAACCGGCCTACCTGGGCCGGATTAACTCCATCAGTAGTTCAAAGGTGTTAGAGCCCAAAGAGGGCAGATAAAGGCCCAGGGCCCGTAGTCGGTTTACAACCTGTAGCCGTACATCAGCTTTGTGCATATACTTGTAATATAAGTTAGGAACAAGGAGAGACCAACCCGGATACGAGTATGAACCAGTGTTGGGACTCTCTGAACCGGCAGGCGTCACCCATGTATATAAGGGGACGACCCAGCGGCGGTTCAGGGACAACAGACAACAACTCGAGACATAGGCGAATCTTGTTTCCTCCCTAGTCATCGAAACCCCATCAATTCCATCACAACTAGACGTAGGCTTTACCTTCCTCGAAGGGGCCGAACTAGTATAAACTCTCTTGCGTCCTTGCGTCCGCTTTAACCCCTTCAAGCTAACCCGTCGCGATGGCTCCACGACTAAGTCCTTTCTCTAGGACATCTGCCGTGACAAACCCACGACAGAAGTCGGATTCCTGGGACATGTAGTGTCAGGTGAAGGGATTGCAGTGGACCCTACCAAGGTAGAGTCAGTCACGGAATGGAATGCACCCACCACAGTTGGCGAGATTCGTAGTTTTCTTGGGCTTGCAGGATATTACCGGGGATTTATTGAAAATTTCTCCAAGATTGCCAGGCCCATGACATCATTGTTGAAAAAGGACACCAAGTTCGTTTGGACCGAAGAGTGTGAAGCCAGCATTCAAGAGTTGAAGAAGCGTTTGGTTACAGCCCCAGTGTTAGTCCTGCCTGACGTACACAAGGACTTTCAGGTGTATTGTGATGCTTCACGTCAGGGACTTGGAGGTGTTCTTATGCAAGAGGGGAAGGTTGTAGCTTATGCTTCACGACAGCTTCGACCTCATGAGTTGAACTATGCCACGCATGATTTGGAGTTGGCAGCTGTAGTGCATGCACTCAAGACATGGAGACACTATCTTATTGGGAATCGTTGTGATGTTTACACGGATCACAAGAGTTTGAAGTATATCTTCACATAGAAAGAGTTGAATCTCAGGCAAAGGAGATGGTTGGAACTTATAAAGGATAATGACATGAGTCTGCATTATCATCCAGGAAGAGCCAACGTTGTGGCAGATGCTTTGAGCCGTAAGAGTTATGTTAATACCCTTATAGCAGGAGGTTTACCTCAGGAGTTATGTGATGAGCTTAGAGACCTTCTACTGGAAATAGTTCCAAGAGGTTATGTTGCCGCACTCGAGGTGCATTCCACCTTGTTGGTAAGAATCAGAGAAGCCCAGAAGTTGGACCAAGGTATTGCTGAGATCAAAGAAATGATGAGCAATGGGAAAGCAGAAGGATTCTGTGAGGATGAACATGGAACCATATGGTTTGAGCAACGGATTTATGTACCCAATGACCCGGAGATCAGGAAGTTGATTCTTCAGGAGGCTCACGACTCACCATATTCGATACACCCAGGCAATACCAAGATGTATTTGGACTTGAAGGAAAGTTTTTGGTGGGCCGGTATGAAGCGAGAAATTGCCGAGTATGTGGCAATATGTTATGTATGTCAGAGAGTAAAGGTAGAACATTAGAAACCAGCAAGATTACTTCAGCCGTTGCCGATACCTGATTGGAAATGGGATAAACTTGGTATGGACTTTATCACGGGGTTACCTAGGACCCGTTCAGGTTATGATTCCATTTGGGTGATAGTGGATCGTTTGACCAAGGTTGCTCACTTCATTCCAATGAAGACCACCTATACAAGTGCTAAGTTGGAAAAGATATATATGACCAGGATCGTATGTCTGCATGGTGTTCCAAGGAGCATCGTATCGGATAGAGGCACACAGTTTACCTCCAAGTTTTGGAAACAGTTACATGAAACTTTGGATACCAGGCTAGAGTTCAGTACAGCCTTCCACCCACAGACTGATGGGCAGACAGAGAGAGTCAATCAGATTCTAGAGGACATGTTGGGAGCATGTGCGCTAGACTATGGGTCTAGTTGGGATGATAACTTACCCTACGCAGAGTTCTCATACAACAACAGCTACCAAGCCAGTTTGCAGATGGCCCCTTTCGAGGCATTGTATGGAACGAAATGTAGGACACCTTTGATGTGGGATGGAGTTGGAGATCGCAAGTTGTTTGGACCTGACTTGATCAGGGATTCTGAGGAGAAGGTCAAATTGATTCGTGACATACTTAAGATAGCCCAGTGAAGGCAGAAAAGTTATGCCGATGCTAAATGCAAGGAAGTGATCTATGAAGTGGGAGATAGAGCATATCTTCGAGTGTCTCCACTTCGAGGTATTAAAAGATTTGGAGTCAAAGGGAAGTTAGCACCACGATTTGTGGGACCATAAAAAGTTCTGGAACGTAGAGGAGAGGTTGCATACCAGTTGGAATTACCAGAGGCTCTGTCAGGAGTTCATGATGTGTTTCATGTTTCCCAGCTGAAGAAGTGTCATGCAGAGATGGCAGACATTCCTTTGAGAGATACAGTGCCACTCGAGGCAATTCAGTTGGAGAATGATCTGACTTATGAGGAGAAGCCTATTAAGATTCTTGAGACTACAGAGAGAATCACTCGTTCCAAGATCATCAAGTTCTGCAAAGTTCAGTGGAGTCACCATACCGAGGAGGAAGCCACTTGGGAATGAGAGGAAGATCTTAGGTAGGACCATCCGCACCTTTTTGCTGGCCAACCCGAATCTTGAGGACGAGATTCATCTTAAGGGGGGTAGGTTAGTAACATCCCAATTTTTATTAATTTGGATGTTAATAGAATCATTCAATGCATATCATATTTCTTTGCCTTTTGGAGTTTTTGAAAATATTCAAATAATAGTTTTCCACCCGAGAAAAACAAATGAGAGGGGATAAGATGACTTCCTCAAAATATAAAAAGAGTGGGAAATTTTATTTTGAATATTACTTTAAGTTTTGGAGTTGTTTGGTATGTATTTTATTTGCAAAAAGTGCATTAGTTGCATTAGGAAAATTATTTTCAAAATGTTTTGTGCTTAAGTTAATGTTCATTAGGCTCTAAATATTACGTAGTTATTTTAGAAATTTATTTTGTGTTTTTAGAAATTCTTTTGAATTAGTTATGAGCATTTTTGTCTCCTGCAAAAAAAATAAAAATAAAAATAACACACCCACGCAGCCTGGACCGAAACCAGGTTCGGCCCAGGAGCGCCCGACCGGCCCAGCCGGCCATTTCGGCCCAAGGCCGCCCGCGCGCCCGAAATCCCCCCGCACCGGTCAACCGCCTGCAGCCCCCCTCGCTCGCTAACGCCGCCGCCACTGACTAGTGGGCCCCGCGCCAACTCATCTCCCCCAACCTCCCGCTTTCCCCGCTCGGGTGAGCTTGCCGCCGCGCTCCCGCAACCGCTGGGCGAGGCCCTCGCGGATAATGCATATCCGCGGCAGGCGCACGCCCTCCCCTCGCCTATAAATGCCCCGAGCTCCCCTCTGTCGACCTCGCCGTCCCGCTTCTCCCCACGCCGCCCCTAGCCGCCGCTGACGCCGTTTGCATCTCGACGGAGCCGCGTTGCTCCGTCGCCCTTTCCGACGCCAATAAGCCACCATGGACTCCCTTTCTTCGTCAAATGGCTCCCCACGGCAAAACGCACCCGTCTGACACCTTTTCTTCCCCTAGGCTTCGTCGGGGACGCCGCACCATCGACGCCGAGGCCGCCGGAGCACCGAAGGCCGCCGTCTTCACCCCGCCCCATTCGGACGCTGCCTACGCACCACGACGCCACAATCCGGACGCCCAAGCCGCGCCGCATCTCCCCGTCTTCCTCCCCGTCAACGAGGACCACCGCATCCGCCGCCCCCTTCGTCACCGACGCCGGCCATCACCACCACCACTGTGAGCCACCACCCCACCCTCGTCGTTCTATCTACCATGGACCGCCCAGATTAGATTAGGTCCGTTTTTTTATTTCGCGAAGAGGTACGCAGTTAACCGCGGTTCCCTTAGACCGTGCGGCTTATTTAAACCGAGCGTCGGTTTTCTTTAATTAGCCACCGCCGTTTTTTTTTCTTATTTAGCGGTCGTTCGCCGTATAGCCTCCGCAGCGGACGCTGCTCGGCCAACCAGGAGCCGCCATGTGGCCAGGGACCTATTTGCAGTTGTTTTTCTTCACCATTTAGTCCCTGTAAATAGCAGATTAATCCCTGATCTTAGATTAACCATAACTTTTTAACCGTAGATCCAAACTCGATGAAACCAGCGGCAAATTCTTCGTATTGTTTAGATCTATCCAGTAGCATAACTTTTGTAAAATTTTGTTAGATTCAAATTTGAATTTATTCAGATTCGAATTCAAACTTCAAATAGCCATAACTCCCAAACCATAGCTCCGATTAAGTTGATTCCTTTTGCATGCTGTCACCGTAGCAAAACCCTATCACCTGGACCTTTGTCACCATAATTTTCACACACTAGATTCTGCCCTTTAATATTTTTTACTAGTATGCATAGTATGCACTATACTTCACATCACTCCTTGAACCATAGGACTATGTTGTTTTGCACTTAGAATATTTCTGTAGTAGCTTAGTGTGTTGTATGTTCATTTGGTTTTTCCGAGACTTTTGCGATGCATGTTCTTTTGGTCTCTGGATTGTTGCTTATGTTTGTTTATCTTCCTTGCGGTAGATTGCCCGGAGTGCGAAGCAGAATATTATCAGTCTTTAGAATTCAACCAGCAGTACCAAGGCAAGTTGCATCTTGATCATGTTTCATTACCTATGTTTTATTATGCACTTAGTTATTTGCGGTAGGACTACATGGTAGGAAACTGGTGCCGCATGACTTTGCTTTTCACCCAGTAGTTCTTTGAGGTAGGTCGGAACCATATAGCTTTGTCACCATCGTTTTACTTTATGTTGCTATGCTAAGTAGACGTGGATTGGGAAGTGATCGTTGTAAAGTTTGAGTGACTATGTAGTAAATAGGACCTAAGTTAATTAATGAACTACCTGGGCGGAAACTTGTGGGAATGGTGGCGAAGTACAGTGGGGCACGCATTGGAAATCCATGGTGGTGCACCACTAGTGGACCTTCCGCTCAGGCTCAAAGAGATCACTCGTATTCCCATGTCTAGAAGCTTACATGTGCAGCCACATGCCAATATGGGCTCTGGCTTAGTTGAGTAGTTAGTGTGCCCCCTTCCGGGATGGGCTAGCAGATGTAGAATGATGTAGGTGTACCGGCCTATCCGTGGGTTAAGGGGGAACATTTTCGAAAGGCTATGTCTCGATCTTCCGATCATGGAGGTGGTCGAGTCTTGTGGGGAAAAGTGCACAACCTCTGCAGAGTTTTCAACCTAATCGATTAGCCGTGTCCCCGGTTACGGACAACTTGAGCATCTAGTAGTGGAAATGTCGGGAGATCTCCTCACCTTTAATTAAATAGTTGGCTTTTAAATGAAACTTGGGGACGGATGGAGTTGGATTTGCCAACTCATCCTATGCAAATGTGTAGTAGTAGAATAACAATCTTTTCTAATAGGGAAAAACTAGCTTTATGCAAAAAAACTAAACTTAGAGCTTTCCACCAGCCAAACTGCATGTAAAAGTAGGTTCATTACACTATGATGTGACTTGCCAGTACATTCAATGTACTGACCCATTTGGCTGCAACTTATCACGTTGCAGATATATCCGACGAGGATTAAGGTGCGATAGGTCGATGTTCTACACTCAACCTTGCTCGTGGAGTTGGACTCATTTACTTTTTTTTCTTCTACAGTATTTGCTTATTGGCTCTATGCCCTATTTTGTAATAAATGTATTGCTCCTGGACTATCGATGTAATAAAGAGATGTGCGTTATTTTTGTTATTTCATCGAGTACTGTGTGTGCTAGCAAGTCGATCGAGGGACTAGCACGGTAAGCACAGAGACTTCGACTCTTACCGAGTCGGGTCGCTACATCATGATGAAATGAAGACAAGCAGAGAGTACAGAAATCGTAAACACAGGATAACACAGGATGAAGACAAATAGACTGAAGAAATTGAACTGAGGAATTTGAGAAAGTCTTCAGTCAAAGTCTTCAAGCACAGATATGAACAAGCACTCAACACAGTTATGAGGAAATGAAAGAGTTGAGTAAATAGAACCAGTAAGCTTGGTGAAGACAATGATTTGGTAGACCAGTTCCAACTGCTGTCTCAGTTGTATGTCTGGTTGGAGCGGCTAGGAATTTAAACCCGAGGACACCCAGTCCCGGACACACAGTCCTCAGCGTATTCTCCCTGAGCTAAGGTCACACAGACCTCGCCCAATTTCTCGTGGTAAATCTTCAGATGACTTCCGAACCTTCACAAACTTGGTCACTCGGCAATCCACAATTCCCCTTGGATGCTCTAGACCTTGATGCCTAACCGTCTGGAAGAAGCACAATCTTCAAAGGTAACAAGCGTCGGATCCACACAGGATCAATCTCTTCAGTGATGCTCAATCACTTTGGGTTCGTAGGTGTTTGGGTTTGGATTTTGGTTTTACTCACTTGATAATTTTCGCTCAAATTCCTCGGAGGATGGGATGCTCTCAAATGACAAGTGTCAGTTTCTCTCCGAGCAGCCAACCAGCTAGTGGTTGTAGGGGGCGGCTATTTATAGCCTAGGGAGCAGCCCGACATGATAAGACATAAATGCCCTTCAATGATATGACCGTTAGGTGGGTAGATATTTTGGGACAGCTGGCGCATAACACAGCAACGGTCGGAATTTTGAGTAGAAAAATCCTCACAGCTATCATGTTCCTCACTATGTAGGCAATCCGCACTGGCGAATTCCTAACTCCTCAGTCAGAACAAATTCCTCAGAGAACAGAAGAACTCCGTCTCTATTACTGAAGAATATGACTGAACTGTATGAGATTTCCAATGGCTTCACTCGAAGGGATTGGTAGGTGTAGGATTTTGAATTGAGCATCACATGGAAAAAAAATTCCTCGAACCCCTTTAACAGTACGGTGTTTGCTATGACTCAAGAAAGAGAAAATAAAACTACGAAAACAAAAGTCTTCACGCTTCATATTCCTCAAATGAATACCAAGTCTTCAAGGTCACACCAATTTCTTCACTTTCAAAGTCTTCAGAAAGTCTTCAGAAATCCAAAGTCTTTAGTCGAAGAACTTCATTTTTAGGGGTCGACTTTCTCTGTAAATATCAAACTCCTCATAGACTTATAGACCTGTGTACACTCAAAAACGCATTAGTCCCTTAACATATAAGTCTTCAATACACCAAAATCACTAAGGGGCACTAGATGCACTTACAACATACATTAAAATTGCCTTTGAAATGAATGGCCAGTATCATCTACCACGCGGGAAAAATCCCGCCCTTTCTTGTTTAATCGGGTTTGTATCGATGGATCGTGCGAAACAACAAAATTATAGTACTATACAATACAAGTGACAGTTCACGGGGCCGCAATGTCGTGTACTCCTCCGTCGTAAGAGTGGAGCATTCGCTTTCATAAATGTTCTAGTCCCGTTCGCCGACATGTGGGACATCATGCTACCGGGTCCACGTGACATACCGAAATACAGTGCAGAGCAGCAGGGGTGAAGCACCCCAGTCATGGCACCTGCGTAGTAATGAGCAATGAGGCGTCAAATCACAAAGTTGCACCTTTACCACAGTTAAGTTGGGGGGACGAAGTAATAATGCTAAAAAAGAAGTTGGAGGGACGAAGCAACCATCATTTTACTCGTTGCTAAATCCGCTTCTCCCTCATCTTCTTCAAGTTTTTTTTGATAAGATCTTCTTCAAGTAAACCACGTGTTGCTTCTGCCGTTGTTCTGCCTCATGTGGGACGCGGATCGGCTTGGTAAAGCACTGAAACATGGGACCACATGTTAGCAAACCCCCAGGCCAACATCCTCTAAAAATAAGAAACCTCCCCCGCCATCCGTGCAGCAAAATCACCTCCTTTTTACTAATCTTGATTCTATAGTTTTTAGATCAATATAATTGAGATTTGTATAGATAGCACACAGGAGCAAAACCATGTGGTACGGTCAAGGGCATCCACAATGTGTATCCAGATGTGAAAATAGCTTTTGGCATCAATGGGAACCATGGTGGACGGTGCTGCCAAAGCCAAAAAGATGGAACCGAAGCTCCCTGATTGATTAATTGAAGGAACAGAAAAATGCAATGTCTCTCCTCTTGCTCTCGTGCTTGGATGCGTGTACAGTATAGAGCACAGAGTCTACTCCCCTATCCCTTCTATCACAAATCACAAAGCATTGAGGCGTCAAATCACAAAGCACGGACGAAGCAACCATCATTTCACTCTTCGCCGACTCCGCTTCTCCATCATCTTCTTCGAGAAACCACCTCACCTCACTAAGCTGGACGGACGATGCTATTGTGTACTAGTAGTACTAGTACATTATTTACGCGTCCTTTGGTTCAACAGACTTCCTGGATACAAATAAGGCGGTTGTCTCGGCTTGCAGGCGGCACTTGCGTCTGGTGGTCCCCTCAACAGTGTTCTCCGTCGAATGCACTTCGCCAAACCACAATGTTCGAGATATCGTCGACGTCACCGCAATGGGGAAGGAAGTCAAATAGTTACTACCTCCATTTTTTTGTACGCAAGGCCAGTATATCAAAATTACAATTTGCAAAAGGCCACTAACACTAATCGAGGCAAAATTGATGGGGTTTGCCTCGTACTAGCAACCAAGGACATTAATATACCCTTGCATGCATGCGGAAGTGGGAAGGTTGGTTTGCATGGCGCTGCATTAATCAAGCGAAGAGGAGTGAGATGGTTAGCTATTTGGGCTTTGGAGAAAAAATACGCATTAATTGACACGTCAAATGAGGATTTGTATCAATTAATCCTGCGAAGGAAAACCCCACCTTTCTTTATTAACACCAGTACTCGTAGTACATACGTACTTATCTTGTTTGGGTCTAGGCCTTGCATTGCCATACTTCGCCACACATTTTTGCCAAGCTTGCCTAAAGTTTTCAAAATGAAAAGGAGGTACACTTGCGCACGGCTGTCGCGTTCGCACCGCACCCTCACACGGTCGCTCCACACCCTCACACAGTCGCTCCTGCACGCCGCACGTGCTACCGCATGTGAACAAACCAAACTCAGCCATCCTACTGCTGACACATAATTTTCGTTCATACAGTATGTTTATCCAACCGCATGTTGGGGACGATCCGTACGGCCCGTGAAGTGGTCCGTTGGGGAAGAAGAGGAGGTGAGGAAGAAGGGTTAGGAGACGTAGCATATTCATCCAACAGCCTGAAATGGTAGACTGGCCCACATGATGAAAGTCGGGTGACTTGCATAACAATATATGTTTTTACACAACAAAAGATCCCTAAAAACAACAACAAAAAGAAAAACTATCACTGCTCGCGGAACGATATAGCCTCGTCATCTTTGGCTACCAGCGCGAACCAGCCGTAGCTGCCGACGTGTGTCTCCACACCATGGTAGTCCTCGGCCTCCAGCTACTCGTTCACGCGGAGCGTGCGGGCGCTCTGCACGGACAAGAGCACCGCCTGGTTCAAGTCGAGGACGTCCGGTTCCGCCTGTAGGAGGGCCTCGATGGCAGTGGCATCCGCGCGCTCTGCGTAGAGTTAAGCCTCCGCCACCCGGTTCAAGTCGAGGACGTCCGGTTCCGCCTGCAGGAGGGCCTCGATGGCAGCGGCATCCGCGCGCTCCGCCTCAAGTTGAGCCTCTGCTGCCTGGTTCACATCCACGACATCCAGATCCACCTGCGGGAGAGCCTCGATGGCAGCGGCATGCGCGCACTCCGCATCGAGTTGAGCCTCTACCTCCGGGTCGTCCTTTAGTATCGCCAGGTTGAACCGTTCGTCCGCCTGCACCATGGGGGACCCGGACGTTGGCACAAAGTCGACATCCATCGTCTCATACCCATCGGGGGCCTTCTGCGCCGTGACCTCCACCATGAACATTGGATCAGCTTCCTCCTCCTCGTAGCTTGGCTCCAGAGAACTCGGGGATTAGCCCGCCGCAAAGCGAGCTTGGGAACGGAGTCTGTGCCGCTGACCGCCGCCGCGATTTCTGCACGGCGCTCCGGCGTCAGCATCTTGTAGTAGGTGAGCTTGCGGCGTGCCATGGCTTTCTGGCGAACTAGGGGACGCTTGATGCGGGCTAGGGGATCGAAAGGTGGGGGGATGGGCTGGAGAGGAGGTGTGGTTTTGGGGCAGTGGCTGGCGTAGGCTGAGCGGCAAAGGTTCTGGTGTGAATAATGGTTCCGGTGATGACCTGTCAATCGGTTTTGACTGTACATCGCTCTTGTCATGTTCGTGTTGCACCCCTGCATGCTAGACCCTCCATGTCGCTCATCGAATGGAACGTGCTTCGTCTTGCATTTTTGCTCGCTTGTGGGACCACAGTTGAGAGCAAACCGACGTCCCTCCCCCTTCCCCGCCCGCGTCATTTATACTACCACTCCCTCTGTTTTATGCGGAGTAAATAAAAACAGAGGGAGTATACTGCGGATGAGGATCCCTTGACGTGGCCGAACCCATTGAGTAACTGACATGTAGGGCCTAGCAAGCATGGGGTCCGCCAGTAAGTGAAGGAAAGGGAGGGTAAGGCAGGGATACCTATGTCAAAGGATCCACTTCCACTACAACTCACTCCTTCCATCTACAGGGCTTAATGCATTTTTTGAGGCTAACTTTGATGAAATGTTAGAGTAATAATATCTGACATGCAACTTACACAAAGCATATGGTCAAATTTGTATGTGAAAGGAGCTTCCCATGATATAATTTTCATATTACACATCTCATGTACTATTGATCTTGTCAATAGTCAAAGGCAGTTTTGAAAAACGCATTAGAGCATGGTTAATAATATAGCCAGCTGATGGCTATAAGGAACTGCCATGTCATCTATAGCCATCATCTATATACACTGATACAGTAGTGTGGGCTATTTCCCGCAAAAAAATAAGGTTGGCTATTGTATTAGTACTTTTTCCATCTCCTCTCTATCTCTTTCCTCATATTTATTGTATTTAACTAGGAATGGGTATATAGCTAGGCTCTTGCATGAGAGCTCACTCCCTTTACTTTTTCACATCTCTCTCCTCCACATAGGCCTGATATAAATGGAAGGAGGGAGTACTATGAGCACTGCATACTCTACTAGAGATGTTGTCATTACTCCACTAGTACTATTGGACAGGGAGCTTAAAAAGTTACAATTGGACTGGGTATACGTGGCGAAATCCCAGTAGGAAGAGCATGCGCGAGAACAACCACATTCACGTGGTTGAAAACAAATTGGGAACCATGTCTGTTTGAATACAAATCTAGGAGTACATATGAATCTAACAATATTGATTGGGTGTTGTTGAATGTTGATACTTTTTTCTATAAGTTTGATCAAAGTAGAGATACTTTTACTACACATAAAACTTACATGTAAACTACTAGAAAGGATTGGAGGGAGTATATTGTATGTTCAAGAGTGAAACAAACATTGAATACCCTTTATATATGATTTGTGGATGCTATGATCATCGGTTCAAAATTTTGAATCAGCCTTAGGTATCACACATGCACCCACTCGTTCTCTCTCGATTTCGTCTCGGGGTCCGGAGATCGATTGAAAGAGGACTAGGGTGGGTACAATATGTTAGTTTTGCTTATGAACGTACAATATACTCTCTCTGGTCCCCACAGACCCCTCCCCCCACTCGTCATTTCTATCATAGAAACAGACCAAACCTTTATCTCCTTGCACGACACGCAATTGATCTCTCAACATCAATCGATCTCGTCAAGATGTGTCGGGGCATGAACCGAATGGGATGTCAAAACTAAGATGGGAAGCGACATGTAGTGGAGGCAAAGTGAAACTTTAAACTAACTGTTTGTTTGTATGCATGTCGGACAAATTACAACATTGGAAATACAAGCATGGTCTAGGCCCACATACGAATGATACTCAGCGGAATGTTCAAATGAGGCGTGCGGGAGTGACATGCTCATCGTCGCTTTACACGGTCAGTTTTAGTGTACCGAGGGTGGCGTTAGCGCTGTGGCACGACCAGCAGATCGACACCCGGCTCATCAAGGATGCACGGGGCACCGAAGTGCGCGCGTGCCACGCCGCGTCCGCAGAGTGGTGTAGCACGGCCAACTGCATCCCCAGGACCTGAGACCATGCCGGGTCATCTTGCTTTTTCAATGACATGTGGGGTCGCATGTGAGCGAAGGGCATCTCCAACGTTGCCACGACCGCAGCTGACTAGCCTGGCACACCAAAAACCCTCGTCCCTCGCGCTTTCGCGCGGTGCGTTCCCAGCCGGCGCCAGCTGCGTGCATTCATGCCGTCCGTCCGTATGCCATTCTTAAGAGGCTCGAATGCTTGGCCTCACCGGAATGTGCTACTTAAAGCGGCAACGCCCAGCTAACCTCCCCATCATAGCGCATCATCCTGCTACCTGGCACCACATCCATCATGATCGCGAGTGCGAACGCTCTGCGGGAGAGCTTGTCTTCGGGGATGAAGCTCGAGGTCACCGCCCTCGCTCAAGTCGCCGCTCATGACGTGTGGCACCCCAGCTCAGAGCGACCGGTTTACCATGCATTGTCAGCCCAGAGACCATGTCTTCTGGCAACACACGACATCTTGGTACAAAAAATAACCGCTTTATTGATGCTAGTGGATCAGAGTTAATATTACAATAGAGGTCGAGGTCAAGCGACACACACGGTGCGGCTGAACAATATGTACATTATTTAGTGAACATAAAGGGCCTTGATCATAACAACTACGCGGCAGCGAAACAACATCATAGCGGAAACTCCATAGCACAGGGACACCGATGTGGACACGATCTAGACTCGAGCAGCACTCCTTTCCAATGAGACTTTCCTGAAATCTGGCATGACATGCCAGGTCAGTACATTGAATGTACTTGCAAGCTCACAATTGGCATAATCATAATGAAAACAATATCATGATAATTAACCAATTAATAATGCAATAATGTTCCAACATGCTGTGATCATGCTCTTGTGATAAACGTCCCTCGGGACCGACTTACGAACCGTGACCGTTCTCGGATCACAAACAAACCACCATCGTGGCCTTGACAAGAGTAACTCATGATCCTTACGGCGATCACAACCACGACCAATATTTGGTCTCGAACATCTATATGGCCTTTCCGCCATCATCAACAGTGCAAAGTCCATAACTTAGTGTGCAAACTTATTAAACGTTGACTCACGCTGGGACCTACTATGAGGCGTCCGTGACCGTGGACTTGGCTATCGATAGATTATACACTCTGCAGAGGTAGCACACTATACCCACACCACAGAACCCATGGCCTCGCACTCCCATTCGGGTGGACCAACGACATTCTGACGAAACCCCTCCATTTCCATGACACTGTCCCGGCCACTCCGACTCAATCCCCAACGGGCTAGTCCTGGGTGGCCCCATGTCTACCAAAGACACAACGATCACCGTCGTGGCCAAAACGATCCCACTCGGGGACCCGGTACCATAATCTCAACAATGGGCACACAAGGTTATGCCTGCTTACCGGGACAGCGTTAGCATGCCCATAACCTTTCCTAGTTGGAGGCACCGACCAGAGGCATGTCAATGGACCGAATCAAGGCCTTCCCACAAAGGCAAATTTGGTTGCACTGGGAAAAACTCGATTCAGCGGCACCATGACCCAGTCAACGATATATTCAAGTTGAGTTATAGTCAGGTTCAACTTAAAATGAAAATGACCGGTGTCATAGCATGCCATGAAATGCAATACTACACATGCATCACATATTAATGTTAATGACTGATGTCAACCATATTCACACTAAGCATAAACATCAACAACTTATATTACTTTCCTGGTCAGGGTAACTCTCACTTTAACAAGATATTTTGTAGCAAGTTTTATTATTTTTCTCATGCAAGAAAATAACTTCGATTAATTTCTCATATGCATAGCAAAAATTATATTATCATTACCACAAGCAAACCCTAATTTCTTTACCAACCAAGTTAGGTTCATACATTCTGTAAATCAAGCAAAGTGGCTAAACAAGCATTTAACGACATAAATTACTAGCAAATTTTACTGTTTTATTTGTATAAGAAAATAACTATAAATAATTACTCATATGCATAACAAATCATTTTATCATTACCACAAGTAGATCTTAGCTTTTGTTACCAACTAAACTAGTTTCAACATTTTGTAAATCAAGCATAATAACTAACAAACACTTAATAGAATATAAAAAACATAATAGTTATTTAAATGCATGGATTAATCATTTCATTCAAGTAAGAAAATCATAAATATTGAAATGACACCATGAAAATGTTGCTGTGGCTTGCCTTAGTGCAGATGAGGTTCACAAGCCTTCTGGTGATCCTCAAGACAAGCCTCACCCTCTGAAAATAATTTTAAGTACAAGAAGAAAATATCAAGAACACTTCTTAAAATCACCAGAAATTCTAGACAGCTCAGAAAAATCTCATTTTTGATGAGCTGCTAGATTTCTTTGCAAAGAACTTAATGCAAAAAGAATCAATTCGTTTGGACTTATGGTTGAAGAGTTATAGATGTTTGAAGCTCTCTGGAAATTAGTTGAATTTGAATTTAAATAAAACAGACTAGGGGGGTGACGTCGAAGGCGTAAATCCTCAGGGCGCCACCACTCGTACCGCTTCGCGCACGTACAGAGTGGCTGACTAGCGGGCCCCGCTAGTCAGGTGAGGTGGAGGGGGAGAAGGAAACAGAGGGGTCGCGGATTCGCCGGAGCTCTCACCGGCGACGAGGGCTCCTTAGCCAAAACGAGAGGGAGGGATCGAGAGAGGGGATGGAGGCGCACCTGCCCGTACCCGTAGCATAGCTAGGGGTGGTCGGACGGCGTCGGAATTGACCTCGCAAGCGGAGGCAGAGAGCGGTGATTGCCGGAGATGAGGAAGACGACGAGCAGAGGAAAGTTCAGGGGCTCCAGGGGGACGGAACGGCTTCACCAGAGAGAGGCGGAGGCCCTGGAGGATCGCCCGGGCCTGGGAGGGGCTGGAGCTACCGCGACGACCCGAGGGGATCGCCGGCGAGCTCGATCTCGTGGACGGCGGCCCACGGCCTGCCCGGGCGGGCTACATCTATCTACACGTTTGTGGAGTGTGTGGGAGTGGAGGATGGTGCTCGAGGAGGCTAGGGGTGGCTCCTTTTATAGGCGAGCGTCGGGGGTGGATCGGGGCTCCGTCGGCGACACCTGGATGCTGCACACGGCGACGAGCGGCGTCAGTGAGAGGGGGAGAAGGCGACGCAGCTCACGCAGGGAGTGTGGGCGAACGGGGACGAGCACATGATCAAGAGGAAGGCGACGAGCATAGTGCAGAGCGCACTGTGGCGTTGGCCGGACCGCACCCGTGCTCGCTCCGGCAAGCTCTGGCGTCGGCGAGCGCCAGGGAGGAGTTAATGGCGTTGAGACGAGGATGGTGGCGAAGTTTGGCACGCTCGGGCAGAAGGGGGAAGCGAGCACGCGCGAACAGAGCGCTCGGCAGCACTCAGAGCGCGTCGACAAGCATGATGGCATCGTGGACACGCATGGTCACCGCGTGAACTCTTCCCTTAGGCCGACCAACATCCAAAGATCATGTCTGGCTTGTTGTTCGTGGTAGTTTTGAAGATTACCACACTTTGATTAGGCTCCAGATGCAGTAGAGAAGATTTTACAAGCCAGGCAAGTTTCTGATCAGTAACTTTGAGATGTTACTGAGGTCAAATGGCTAGGAGTTGGGGGCTGTTCTTTGGAGGCTAGCCATCATCTACTAAGGTGATGATGCACAAGAAAATTCAGGCACAATGGAGCAAGTAAAATGGTAGTTGCTGTAGAAAACACCATTTCTGTCCAGAACAGAAAATATTTTCTGTAGCAAAAATATTCCAAAAAGTGATGAAATATTTATGCTCACGAAGGTGCCATAGGGTTTAAATAATATTTGTGAATTTTCTCAGATTTTTTTGGGCAAGAAAAATTAGAGTTGCTTTGGAGCTCATTGAACTAGCTAAGGTTTTAGAGAGGAAAAATGAATATTTTTCATTTAAGAAAAATATTCCCAAGATTCTTTTGAGGTGGATCAGAAGGGGAATGATGATTAGAGAGGGGAATGATGCACTTGGGTGAAAGGCAAGGGTACCCAAGTGTTTAATTCCATATGAGAAGATTCGAAAACTCCAAATTTCAAACTAAAGCCAAATGAAAATCGGGCAAATAAGAGAGGGCAAAAATCAGGCTCTCACAAACCTCCCCCACTTAGAATGAATCTCGTCCTCGAGATTCGATTGCTTGGGAAAACCACTCTGGATAATGAGCCCTTAGGAATTCTTCCCGCTCCCAAGGTTATTCTAATTCTGTGTGATGCTCCCACTGAACCTTGTAGAATTTTCTTACTTTAATGCGAGTGACCCTTTCCATCTGATCCAAAATCCTAAACGGTCTCTCTCCATAGGTTAAATCATTTGCCAATTCTATCTCAGCCATAGCAGTCCTTTTCTCAAGTGAGGATATGCATTGCCTTAATAGGGAAACATGAAACATGTTGTGCACGTCTGACAATTCAGGGGGTAGTTCCAACTGATATGCAACAGAGCCTACTCGGGACACGACGGTAAATGGTCCAATAAATCTAGGTGCCAACTTTCCACGAGTCTGAAATCTCTTGACTCCTTTCATAGGAGTGACTCGGAGGTATACGTGTTCTCCAGGTTCAAAACTGATCTGCCGGTGCTTTGCATCATAATAACTCTTTTGTCAAGATTTGGCCAATTGCAATCTGTCTCTGATTTCCTTAACTTGTTTCTCAGCTTCCATCATGAGATATGTTCTGAAGATACGGCTATCTCCAGTTTGAGATCAATTTAATGGAGTGCAGCACTTACGGCCATACAGAGCTTCATACAGTGACATTTTTAGACTGGTCTGGAAGCTGTTGTTATAAGAAAACTTGGCATATGGCAAGCAATCTTCCCTTTTAGGTCCTTGGGCTAAAGCACAGGCTCGCAACATATGTTCGAGTATTTGGTTTACCCGCTCTGTCTGTCCATCCGTCTGAGGATGATAAGTAGTACTATATTTCAGTGCTGTCCCCAAGGCTTGATGGAGACGTGACCAAAAAGCGGAGGTAAATAGGGAACCTCGATCGGAAGTGATAGTTCGGGGTACTCCGTGCAGACTGACTATTCTGGATACATACATCTGTGCAAGTTGATTTGCTCTGTATCTGGTGCTGATCGGAATGAAGTGAGCAACCTTGGTTAAGGTGTCCACTATGACCCAGATTGCATCATTGCCTCGCTGAGTCTTAGGCAATCCCGTAATGAAATCCATACAAATGTCATCCCATTTCCATTGCGAAACCGGCAGTGGTTGGAGGAGTCCGGCTGGCTTCTGATGCTCTGCCTTCACCTTGTTACATATGTCGCAACAGGCCACAAAATAGGCAATGTCTTTCTTCATTCCATCCCACCAGAATATTTGTCTAAGGTCTTCATACATTTTCGTACCTCCCGGGTGAATGGAATATGAGGATTCGTGTGCTTCCGATAGGATTTTCTTCTTTAAGTCCAGCTGATTGGGTACACAAATCCGTCCACGGAATCGGAGGGTACCGAATCTGTCCTTGGAGAAATCTGGGGTCGGCTCTGCTATCGGGCTCTTGGCACGTTTTTGCAGCTTGATGTCAGCTGGCTGGGCCTTGCGGATCTCTTCCTCGAGTGTGGGGGTAACTTCCAAAATATTAGCGAGGCCAGCATCCACTATGACCAGGTTGAGCTGAGCGATCTCCTCTTGGAGTTCGAGAGGCAAGGATTTCAATATGACATTTAAGCTGACAGGCTTTTGACTGAGGGCATCGGCAACCAAGTTGGCCTCACCCGGGTGGTAATTAATTTCAAGATCATAATCCTTGACCAACTCTAGCCATCTTCGTTGATGGAGATTTAAATCTGTCTGAGTAAATATGTATTTGAGACTTTTGTGATCGGTAAAAATTTGGCACCTTTTTCCAATGAGGTAGTGTCTCCAAATTTTTAGCGCATGAACTACCGCAGCCAATTCCAAATCATGAGTAGGATAATTTCCCTCGTGGGGTCGTAGCTGTCGCGATGCATATGCTACTACCTTGCTGTCTTGCTTAAGTACGCAACCAAGGCCTTGCCTGGAGGCGTCACAATACACATCAAAACTGCGGTAAATGTCGGGGACAGTTAATACATGTGCGGTTGTCAGCCGTATCTTTAGCTCATTGAAACTTTTCTCACAGTCCTCCGTCCATTCAAACTTCTTATCCTTTTTGAGCAGCTCTGTCATGGGTTTAGCAATCTTGGAAAACCCTTCAATGAAACGACGGTAATATCCAGCTAATCCGAGAAAACTTCGGATCTGCATCACGGTCGTGGGCGGCAACCAATCGAGCACATCCTTTACTTTGCTCGGGTCCACGGCTATACCTTCGGCGGATAGTACATGTCCGAGAAACCCAACTTGCTTGAGCCAAAATTCGCATTTACTGAATTTGGCGTATAGCTGATGGCCACAGAGTCGTTGTAGCACTGCTCGGAGGTGATCCTTGTGCTCTTCTTCACCCTTGGAGTAAATGAGGATGACATCGATGAAGACTACCATGAATTTGTCGAGGAAGTCCATGAATACTTTGTTCATCATATGCATGAAGAAAGCAGGGGTATTGGTGAGACCAAAGGACATAACTGTATATTCATAAAGACCGTACCGAGTAGTGAATGCGGTCTTAGGAATATCTTCCACTTTAATCTTGAGTTGATGATATCCGGTCCGTAAATCGATCTTAGAGAATACCTTAGCTCCACTGAGCTGATCAAACAAATCATCAATCCTTGGCAGCGGATATTTATTTTTGATGGTGACCTCAATCAGCTGGCGGTAATCTACGTACATGCAGAGGCTGCCATCCTTTTTGTCCACGAAAATAGCAGGTGACCCCCATGGTGAAGAGCTGGGACGAATATATCCTTTCTGGAGAAATTCATGAAGCTGTTTCTTTAGCTCCACTAATTCTGATGAGGGCATCCGGTAATACTTCTTGTATAACAGTGCAGTTTCGGGCACAAGATCTATTGCAAATTCCAGCTCTCGATCTGGTGGCATGCCTGGCAGTTCTTCTGGAAATACATCAGGGTACTCGCTGACCACAGGAATTAATTCCAACTCAGCCACAGGGTGAAAACCAATTCTTGCTTGGGTATATTCTTGCGAGCATAGAATTTGGTAGTCTGCCCATTCAGACTGGTCAAATTGACTTCTCGTGTTGCGCAGTTTATGCAAAGTTGATATTGGGTGAACCAATTCATACCCAATATAATATCCAACTTTTGAGACTCAATAATTATCAGAGAGGTTGGAAAGTAGACTCCGTTGATATTGATTTCCAGATCATGACAGACCAGATTGCTCTTGATTAAAGATCCCGGGGTTTGTACCAGCATATTTTTGCCCAAAAGCGTACAAGGAAATTTGTTTTGGGCAGCAAAACTCTGAGAAATAAAAGAATGGGAAGCCCCAGAGTCAAATA
Organism: Triticum urartu; assembly: GCF_003073215.2. Taxonomy (NCBI): domain Eukaryota; kingdom Viridiplantae; phylum Streptophyta; class Magnoliopsida; order Poales; family Poaceae; genus Triticum; species Triticum urartu. The sequence continues at coordinate 432,671,318 of NC_053028.1, read as the reverse complement.
AAATTACGGCAGGTCTGTCATTAACAGAAAACATACCAATGACGACTTCGAGGTTCTCTTGGGCTTCATCGGCTAAGAGATGATGCACATGCCTAGTAAAGTTTTGCTGGGTCGGGCATGACTCTATAAAGTTGACTTGTGGCCTGAATGGGGCATTCGCCTTGTTGTTCTTGGGGCACTGTCTGGCATATTGTCCGTTCTGACCACAACTGAAACAAGAATTATTGCGCTGACGCTCCTCGTGCACTAGGTTGGTCACGACATTCTTGACTTGAGTGGTGGTCTTGTTAACATTTTGTTGCCAATTGGGCTTGTATTCCACCTAAGTCTACTGCCAGGTATGAACCTTTTGCACTGGTTGCCCATCCTTCTTTGGATCAAACATATGCTTGTTGTCATTGTTAGCAGGCCTATTATCTGGTATAAGCTTGTGCGCCCATTCAGCAATGAAAGCCTTGTTCACCAGAGTTTGGAAATCTGGGAAATCAAACATACTGAGAGTACACTGGAGTTGCGGATTTAAGCCACCAAGAAATCTGTCAATCTTCCTTTCTTCAGTGGCCACGTCATAAAGGGAGTAACGGGCCAAATGATTAAATTTTTGCAAATATTCACCCACCGACTGGCTTCCTTGGATGAGTGCAAGAAATTCACGCTGCTTAATCTTCATAACTCCAGTAGGGATATGATATTTCCGGAACTGATCCTTAAATTTTTCCAGGTGATTTCTTCATCAATAGGCCACATGGCTTTTGCATTTTCCCACCATATGGCAGCAGCGCCTTCAAGGTAATGAGTTGCAAATGGAACTTTATCATTTTCTTCAGTACGAGCAATCTCAAGTTTTTTCTCAATGGTACGCAACCAATCGTCTGCATCCAATGGGTCAACAATCTGACTGAAACTAGGTGGCTTGGTCCTTTGAAAATCTGACAGTTTGAGTAATGACCGTTCTGATTTCCATTCTGTCCAACCATAGCTTGCACACTTCTCAATATTTCAATCAGATCATTGTTCCTTCTTTCTCAAACATACGCAGAATTTTCTCGGTGGAGGGCGGATTTGGCGGTGGAGGCGGTGGCGGAATGTACGGCTCGGGAGAACGTCCTGCCTGTCGTGTGGAACAACGAACAGGAGTTCCCTCATGAACGTTGCTACTGCTACCTCCCCGCGTCATCCTATTGTGGATTTTTCCCAAGACAACACAATCGAGATGAGAAACATCGAAGAATAAATTTGGGGAAAAGCCAGCAATAAATCCCGGAAGAAAACAAAAGAGCGAAGAAAATACGGCGAATAAAGTCCCAACATAATTATACATAGACTCATACATGAAAGATAAACAACATGCCAGGTTCAACTACTCTCATACATGCAACGAAACATTATGACGCATACGACTATATCCGTACATCATCCGGACGATTGCGAATAATCAGAGGTACTACTGCTCTGCTGGTGCTGCGGTGTCCTCCCTTGAAGCGGACTCGGATCCTGAACTGACGAGGTTAACGGAAACCTCCCGGTTAAAGGTAACACGATGACGCTACCTCGAGGGCTCTCCCTCAGGGGCAGGGGTAGGATGAAGCATCGAGGCTACAGGAGTAGTGAGAAGTGAAACCCACTCGGCAGGAGTACTAAGAGGGTTCACCGTCTAGGTGCCCGAGCTACTCGGGGGAGTAACCGGTGAAACAGGGGAACTAGAACTGGCTGGAATATAAAGAGTAAATCCCAGAGAGTATGGAGTAGTGGCATATCTAGTAGTGACCAAAGCAGCAGCTAAAGCAGTACGGGCATGAGTCAGCTCTCGAGACAGCTCGTGGATCATAAGATAGCTAGCCATGACATAACGAGCAAGGTGGCTAGCAACACTATCAGACTCTGGGTCAATGATAGGGAAACGGACACGACCATTTTTGTGTAGAGAAGGGTAGTAATAGAAACCTGGGTGGTTCTGCATTCAGACCTCGTTATAGCGAAGCTCGACAAGGACCTTGAATGCAGCAAACTGGACAGCCTGAGAAGCGGTAGAGGCGTAACCACTCTGAGAAGTACGAGTGTAAGAGCTGGAATCGGAACTAGTGCGCAGAGTAACCACTGCGTGATACTCATACACTGAATCAGCTAAACGCTCTCGGTACACACGATAGACTGGATCATCTCCAAGGGGGTACAGCCGATGCCACACATTGCGAAGGAGGTGCGGTGACGTGTACGGCATCAGCTGCAACTGGCACGGATACGGCACCGGAGCCATCTACACTCACGACCATTAGCAGGTTAGCATAAAAAACATAAATCAGGTGCATGCAATGCAACAACCAGCTCCAAATGCTACCGGCACTCAACTTAAACTCGTGCCTAGCATCCAGTTAACACGCCATAGTCTAGCGTGGCCTACAGTCAGTGCAGCTCTGATACCAAGCATTGTGGCACCCCGGCTCAGAGCGACTGGTTTACCATGCATTGCCATACCAGAGACCATGTCTTGTGGCAACACACAACATCTTGGTACAGAAAATAACCGCTTTATTGATGCTAGCAGATCGGAGTTTATATTACAATAGGGGTCTGATGTCTACTACACAACCTGCTTCTTGTAGATGTTGTTGGGCCTCCAAGTGCAGAGGTTTGTAGGACAGTAGCAAATTTCCTTCAAGTGGATGACCTAAGGTTTATCAATCCATAGGAGGTGTAGGATGAAGATGGTCTCTCTCAAGCAACCCTGCAACCAAATAACAAAGAGTCTCTTGTGAACCCAACACACCCAATACAATGGTAAATTGTATAGGTGCACTAGTTCGGCGAAGAGATGGTGATACAAGTGGTATATGGATGGTAGATGATGGTTTTTGTAATCTGAAAATATAAAAACAGCAAGATAACTAATGATAAAAGTGAGCACAAACGGTATTGCAATGCGTTGAAACAAGGCCTAGGGTTCATACTTTCACTAGTGCAAGTCCTCTCAACAATAATAACATAATCAGATCACATAACTATCCCTCAACATGCAACAAAGAGTCACTCCAAAGTCACTAATAGCGGAGAACGAACGAAGAGATTATGGTAGGGTACGAAACCACCTCAAAGTTATTCTTTCCAATCAATCCGTTGGGCTATTCCTATAAGTGTCACAAACAGCCCTAGAGTTCGTACTAGAATAACACCTTAAGACACAAATCAACCAAAACCCTAATGTCACCTAGATACTCCAATGTCACCTCAAGTATCCGTCGGTATGATTATATGATATGCATCACACAATCTCAGATTAATCTATTCAAGCAACACATAGAACCTCAAAGAGTGCCCCAAAGTTTCTACCGGAGAATCACGACGAAAACGTGTGCCAACCCCTATGCATAGGTTCATGGGCGGAACCCGCAAGTTGATCACCAAAACATACATCAAGTGAATCACGTGATATCCCATTGTCAGCACAGATACGCACGGCAAGACATACATCAAGTGTTCTCAAATCTTTAAAGACTCAATCCGATAAGATAACTTCAAAGGGGAAACTCAATCCATTACAAGAGAGTAGAGGGGGAGAAAACATCATAGGATCCAAATATAATAGCAAAGCTCGTGATACATCAAGATCGTGCCAAATCAAGAACACGAGAGAGAGAGAGAGAGAGAGTGAGGGAGTCCTGGATTAGGGGGTGTTCAGGTAGCCGGACTATACCTTCAGCCGGACTCCTGGACTATGAAGATACAAGATTGAAGACTTCGTCCCGTGTCCGGATGGGACTTCCCTTGGCGTGGAAGGCAAGCTTGGCGATGCGGATATTCAAGATCTCCTACCATTGTAACCCACTTTATGTAACCCTAACCCTATCCGGTGTCTATATAAACCGGAGGGTTGTAGTCCGTAGGCAATCAACTCCATACACAATAATCATACCATAGGCTAGCTTCTAGGGTTTAGCCTCCTTGATCTCGTGGTAGATCTACTCTTGTACTACCCATATCATCAATATTAATCAAGCAGGAGTAGGGTATTACCTCCATCGAGAGGGCCCGAACCTGGGTAAAAAACATCTTGTCCCTTGTCTCCTATTACCATCCGGCCTTGACGCACAGTTCGGGACCCCCTACCCGAGATCCGCTGGTTTTGACACCGACATTGGTGCTTTCATTGAGAGTTCCTCTGTGTCGTCGCCTTTAGGCCCGATGGCTCCTTTGATCATCAACGACGATACGGTCCAGGGTGAAACTTTTCTCCCCGGACAGATCTTCGTCTTCGGCGGCTTCGCTCTGCGGGCCAATTCACTCGGCCACCTGGAGCAGATCGAAAGCTATGCCCCTGGCCATCAGGTCAGGTTTGGAAGCCTAAACTACACGGCTGACATCCACGGGGACTTGATCTTCGACGGATTCGAGCCACAGCCAAGCGCGCCGCACTGTCTCGATGGGCATGATATAGCTCTGCCGCCGAATAGTGCCTTGGAGGCCGCATACGCATCGGTTTCGACCATTGATTCGGAGCATACTGCGCCGATCGAGGATCAGCGGTTAGACGCTGCCTCAGGGGCTGCGATCTCAGAGGCGATCGAGCTGAACTCCAGCCCCGCACTCCGCATGGCCCGTGACTCCGAGGATCCGGACTCCTCCCCGGACTCTGAACCCCCCGCGCCCCTGCCAATTGAATCCGATTGGGCGCCGATAATGAAGTTCACCGCCGCAGACATATTTCAACATTCGCCTTTTGGCAACATCCTGAACTCTCTTAAGTCTCTCTCTTTATCAGGAGAGCCCTGGCCGGACTACGGTCAGCGAGGGTGGGATACGGACGATAAGGAAATTCAAAGCCCACCCACCACCCACTTTGTAGCCACTGTCGACGATCTAACCGACATACTTGACTTCAGCTCCGAAGATATCGATGGCATGGACGACGATGTAGGAGACGAACAGGAACCAGCACCTGTAGGGCGATGGAAGGCCACCTCGTCATATGACATATATACGGTGGATACTCCAAAAGATGGAGATGGCGATGGGACAGTGGGGGATGACACCCCCAAGAAATAGCCAAAGCGCCGGCGTCAACGGCGCCGCTCTAAATCCCGCCAAAGCAAAAACGGTGATTCCGGCACGGGAGATAGTACTACCTCGGATAACGCTGAAGAACACCCACCTCAGCAAGATTCGGCACAGGAAGATGGAGAAGCCAGCCCTCATGAGAGAGCGGCAGACCGAGAGGTCGAGGATGATAACTATACGCCTCCCTCCGAAGACGAGGCAAGCCTCGATGATGACGAATTCTTCATACCATCAGACCCCGCCGAACAAGAGCATTTTAAACGCAAGCTTTTAGCCATGGAAAGCAGCCTCAAGAAAAAGCAGCAACAGCTTAAAGCTGCCCAAGATTTGCTAGCTGACAGATGGACTGAAGTCCTTACGGCCGAAGAGTATGAACTCGAACGCCCCTCCAAGAGTTACCCGAAGCGCAGGCCGCTACCCCGATCCGAGGAGGAAGCACCTACATCACCAGCGCATGACATGGCAGACCGGCCACCTCGCGGCCGCGACAGAGACGCCCCTCGGCCCTCCACCCAAGCCATGCCCCGACGCTGCTCAACTAAGGCACGGGAAAATGAGCCCGACCTGCGAGACATACTGGAGGATAAGGCAAGTCAAACAAGATCGATCTATGGATCACGCAGGCGCCCTACGGCATGTGACAATGATCTTCACTCCGGATACAACAAATCCGGTCGGGCCGAACACAACAGACATAGCGCTTCCGAGCTACGTCATTATATAGCCCAGTACAGAGGCGCCGCACACCCGCTATGCTTCACGAATGAAGTAATGGATCATAAAATCCCAGAGGGTTTCAAACCCGTAAACATCGAATCATACGATGGCACAACAGACCCGGCGGTATGGATCGAGGATTATCTCCTTCACATCCACATGGCACGCGGCGATGATCTACACGCCATCAAATACCTCCCGCTCAAACTTAAAGGACCGGCCCGGCATTGGCTTAATAGCTTGCCAGCAGACTCAATCGGTTCTTGGGAGGACCTGGAAGCCGCATTCCTCAACAACTTCCAGGGCACTTACTTGCGACCGCCGGATGCCGACGACTTAAGCCACATAATTCAGCAGCCAGAGGAATCGGCCAGACAATTCTGTACATGGTTCCTAACAAATAAAAACCAAATAGTCGACTGTCCAGACGTAGAGGCCCTAGCAGCCTTCAAGCATAACATCCGCGACGAGTGGCTTGCCCGGCACCTGGGACAGGAAAAGCCAAAATCCATGGCAGCCCTCACGACACTCATGACCCGCTTTTCCGCGGGAGAAGACAGCTGGCTAGCTCGCAGTAACAACTTATCAAAGAACCCTGGTAATTCGGATACCAAGGACAAAAGTGGCAGGACACGTCGGAATAAGCAAAAACGCCGCGTTAACAGCGACAGCAGTGAAGACACGACAGCCAATGCCGGATTCAAAGGCTATAAATCCGGTCAGCGGAAAAAGCCATTCAAAAAGAATACTCAGGGCCTGTCCAGTTTGGACCGAATACTCGATCGCTTGTGCCAGATACATGGCACCCCCGAAAGGCCAGCCAATCACACTAGCATGGATTGTTGGGTGTTCAAGCAGGTAGGCAAGTTAAGGGCCGAAAACAGAGACAACGGGCTGCACAGCGATGACAAGGAGCCCAAGCCGCCGAACAACAATGGACAGAAGGGCTTTCCCCCACAAGTGTGGACGGTGAACATGATATACGCAACCCACATTCCCAAGCGGGAGCGGAAGCGTGCGCTACGGGACGTATACGCGATAGAGCCAGTCGCCCCAAAGTTCAACCCATGGTCCTCCTGCCCGATCACTTTTGATCGAAGGGACCATCCCACTAGCATCCATCATGGCGGCTTCGCCGCATTGGTTCTCAACCCAATCATCAACGGATTTCATCTCGTCCTCATGGACGGCGGCAGTAGCCTGAACCTGCTTTATCAGGATACATTGCGGAAAATGGGCATAGATCCCTCAAGGATTAAGCCCACAAGAACAACCTTTAAAGGCGTTATACTAGGTGTAGAAGCCAACTATACAGGCTCAGTAACACTTGACGTGGTCTTCAGATCCCCAGACAATTTCCGAAGGGAAGAGTTAATCTTCGATGTAGTCTCGTTTCACAGTGGCTATCACGCCCTGCTCGGATGAACCGCATTTGCAAAGTTCAATGCGGTGCCGCACTACGCATATCTCAAGCTCAAGATACCAGGCCCTCGAGGAGTAATTACGGTCAATGGAAACACCGAACGCTCCCTCCGTACAGAGGAGCATACGGCGGCTCTCGCAGCGGAGGTACGAAGTAGCCTTCTCAGGCAATTCTCCAGTCTGGCCATTAAAAAGCCAGACACTGCCAAGCGCGCCCGGAGTAACCCACAACAAGACCGCCTGGCACACTCTGAGCAAGCGTAGCAATGCGGCCCCAACCCCAGCTATCGCGACATAGCGAAACCAGTACCTCGCGTACATAACTACGCCCTTGAAATACCATGGGCACAGGGGAAGGGGCACAATAACGGCACGCCCAGAATACGGCTTAAAACGTACTAGGGGCTATCGGATTCTCTTTTTAATTTTTTCTTACCTTCAGGACTCCATACTTCAGACGACCTGTTCGGCAATTCGACTGCCGCACAAACGATGCAAGATCCAGGGAGGCAGACAAGCCATGCCGCACTATGGAACTCCCAGGTGGTCTCTTTTACGTGCGGTATACCTGTTTTAAATACAATTCCGCGGCCTACCCCCGGTCAGGACATACTGAATAGTCCAATATATTTTGCTTACCGCACTATTTGTATCGTTCGGCTTTGATAAATAGCCTTTATATAAACAATGCATAGCTTTTGTCTATTTTCTGCATTACTCTCTTTTATATATGTTCATTAATGACATGTTGCACCCGTACACTGTGGTACGGCAAGCACGCCAGGGGCTTCAGTACCCTTTAATATCGTGTGAGAAGTCCGTACACTTTCACAAGTGCGGCACCCCGAACTTATAGCACTATATGCATCGGCTCTGAATCATGATTTGGGTCAATAGTTGGGTTTGCCTGGCTCCTATGTTTTGGTGCCTTACGTTCCGCTATATCGGCTAAGGTAGCACTAGGAGAACCACTGCGATTGTGCCCCGGTTGAGCTAGGTTAAGCACCTCAATGGAGAAAGCTAAAACTGGCTGTCATGATGAGGCGAGAGACCGGTCGCTGTTCGAGAGGTTTTTTTGAGTCCCTAAAGACTTATGCCGCTTCGAGCGAGGAGCCGGATTTGTCCGGCCAAGGCGTGGATAGCGCCCCGAACTCGGTCTTCCGAACTAGGGGCTTCGCCGAAATTTAAAATTATAAAGTTCTATGGCTAAGTGAGAGTGTTCAAGCATTATAGTCTGATTGCCTGGTTCGTTGTGCTGAGCGCCTCCCTCGAAGGACCCAACTATGGGAAAAAGAGCGCTCAGGTTTATCCCGAACACCCCAGCACTAGTGGCATGGGGGCAGAAGCCGACGACTGGTCATCTCTCAATTTTTTGATAAACGGCCGCACAGAAAATAATATTTTAAATTCAACAAGCATTACTTAAGCGCCTATGAACAATTTTTCAGCGCACAGGATAAAAACGAGCGAGTTTATTCAAAAATTACATCCTTGGTACATTCATCCGCCACAAGGCGGGCACCCGCAAGAACATCCTTGTAATAGTTCTCGGGCTTGCGATGCTCCTTCCCCGGCGGCGGCCCGTCCTTCACAAGCTTCTCACTGTCCAGCTTACCCCAGTGCACCTTTGCACGGGCAAGGGCCCGACGGGCACCTTCGATGCAGACGGAGCGCTTGATGACCTCGAGCCTTGGACAGGCCTCCACCAGCCGCCGCACCAGCCCAAAGTAGCTCCCAGGCAGGGCCTCTCCGGGCCACAGCCGAACTATGAAGCCCTTCATGGCCTGTTCGGCCGCCTTGTGGAGCTCGACCAGCTGTTTCAGCTGGTCGCTCAAGGGCACAGGGTGTCCGGCCTCAGCATACTGAGACCAGAACACCTTCTCCGTCGAGCTGCCTTCTTTAGCTCAGTAGAATGCGGCGGCTTCGGATACTCTGCGGGGAAGATCTGCGAATGCCCCTGGAGAACTCCGGATTCGGGTAAGTAACAAGTAGTTTGCTTTTATATTTCTGCTTTGCATAAAGAATGCCTTACCTGCTGCTATCTTCTTAATCTCGTCCAACTCTTGGAGGGCCTTTTGGGCTTCAGCCTTGGCAGACTTGGCAATCTCAAGGGCCGCCGCGAGCTCGGACGCTTGGGTCTTTGACTCAAGCTCCAAACTGTCATGTTTTTTCATGAGAGCCTGAAGCTCTTGCTGCACCTCGCCGACCTGAGCCCCAAGTTTCTCTCGCTCGGTGCGCTCTGCGGCCGTTTTCTTTTCGGCCTCGGACAGCGCCTACTTGAGGGTCGCCACCTCAGTCGTGGCCCCTATAATAAGCAGTGCAATCCTGTTATTTTTTGCAATCGCGCCTCTCTATAGGCACTTTTTCTGTAAGGTATTTCCTACCTTCTTTTTCCTCGAGCTGCCGCTTGGCAAGGCCGAGCTCTTGCTCGGTCCGCTTGAGGTCCTGTTTCAGGACACCCACCTCCGCAGTCAGTGCAGCGGTGGATAGCAGCGAAGCCTGCACACGCATATTGACTCTTTATTGTTAGACTCCTGCGAAATTTACTAGATCCTCTATTCGGCTTTTCTTTCCGAACGCCAAACAGAGCATCAGGGGCTACTGTCTATGCGGTTATATTTTTACATATTTTTACTTACCTCGAAGCCTGTTAGGAGGCTAGCGCAAGCTTCACTCAGTCCGCTCTTGGCGGACTGAACCTTCTGGATCACCGTACTCATAATAGTACGGTGCTCCTCGTCGATGGAGGCGCCGTCAAGCACCTCGAGCAGATTGTCCGGCACCTCCGGTTGGACGGAGGCCGCCGGCTCAGAAGGCTTGCTCCTCTTGGAAGGAGTTCGCCTACCGCGGTCCGGAACTGTTGAAGATTCTGGCACGGTGTCCGGCACAAAGCCAGACTTGGAGCCCTGGGGGGTCTTGTCCCCTTTACTCCTGGGGTCCGGGAGGTCGCCCTGCGGCTCCTCCAGGACCACCTCCTCCTGCCCCAGAGCTCGTTGCGACGCCACTTCGGCGTCGTCCGCAGTGCGGGGGGAGACAGCAGGCGGAACTGAGTTCACGTCCGATGAATCCAGGGAGCCACTCGACGACTCGTTGAGTTCGGCCCGGGGCGGGCTGCATAATTATTTTCGACATTAGGGAAAGCTGTGCAACAAAGGAACATCATGAGTTATTCTGATATCCGAACTTACGATTTCGCCGGACGCTTGGCCCTATTTGGCCACTCCTCTTTGCCCTCTTTGGCGTTGGGGGCGTAGTCCGGCGGAGGGGTCTTCCTTTTCCTAGACCCCTCGGCCTCCCCGTTGGGGCGGCCTTCCTCTTCTCTCCTCCCCCCGCTGGAGGGGGAGAGGTTTCTTCTTCCTCCTCCTCGTCTTCACGGGGGGAGTGCGTCTCGGACTCGTCGGACGACGAGTCCGACACCACCATATGCCGGGAACTCTTTCGAGTCCCTGTGGCCTTCTTCTTCTTGGCCTTCTTCTCAAGCACCACATAAGGTGCCGGAACCAGCAGCTTCGCTAGTAGAGTGGGGCCTGGGTCTTCGGGCAAGGGAGCCGGACAGTTAATCGATCCGGACTTCGCCCGCCAAGCCTGTCAAAGGTAAGGGAGCTTAGATCCCGCATAGAGTCAAACTATGAAAAAACTGAACATCCTGTAAAAGGTGAAAATAGCTTACCTTGCTAGCGTGACGCTGCGAGTTGTATCCGTGGTCCTCGGAAGCGGATGTGGGAGCCTCGACGCCTTTGGTTAGCACCTTCCAGACATCTTCATACGTCGTGTCGAAGAGCCTGTTAAGGGTTTGGTGCTGCGCCGGGTTGAACTCCCACAGATTAAAGCCCCATTGTTGACACGGGAGGATCCGGTGGACGAGCATAACCTAGACTACATTGACGAGCTTGATCGGCTTGCTCACCAGGGACTGGATGCATGTCTGTAGTCCGGTCACCTCTTTTTCGTCGCCCCATGACAGGCCCGTCTCTTTCCAGGACATAAGCCACGTGGGGGGCCGGATCGGAACTCGGGGGTTGTGATCCATTTCGGATCGCGCGGCTCAGTGATGTAAAGCCACCACGATTGCCACCCCTTCAGGGTCTCCACGAAGGAGCCCTCGAGCCATAGGACGTTGGCCATATTGCCCGCCATGGCGCCTCCGCATTCCGCCTGGCTGCCGCGCACCACCTTGGGTTTGACGTTGAAGGTCTTGAGCCAGAGGCCGAAATGGGGGCGGATGCGGAGGAAGGCCTCGCACACGACGATGAACGCCGAGATGTTGAGGACGAAGTTCGGGGCCAGATCGTGGAAATCCAGGCCATAGTAAAACATGAGCCCCCGGACAAATGGGTGGAGTGGAAAACCCAGTCCATGGAGGAAGTGGGGAAGGAATACTACCCTCTCATGGGGCCTTGGGGTGGGGAGAAGCTGCCCCTCCTCGGGAAGCCGGTGCGCGATGTCTTTGGACAAGTATCCGGCCTTCCTTAGCTTTTTGACATGGCCCTCCATGACGGAGGAGACCATCCACTTGCCTCCCGCTCCGGACATTGCTGGAGAAGGTTGAGGTGGGAAGTGCGGGCTTGGGCACTGGAGCTCGAGTGCGCAGGAGATGGATAGGCAAAAGAGGAAGAAGGCGTAGGTAAAAGGGTGGATCCTTATCCCCTTATATGGGAGGATGCGGTTGTGCGTCCCCACCAGCCTAGTAAAACTTGCTTGCCTCCCAAGCGCCGTGATAAATGGCGCGGTTGGGTTACCCACGTCCGTATTGATGAGAATCCCATAAATGGGGTACACGATCTCTGCTCTGACAAGATGTGCCAAGGAAACCGCCTCGCAAAACATGCTGAGGTGGAAAAGTAAAAACGATTCGAGTAAAGGACTTGGCCGTAGTGTGATGACGCACTGCGGAATACGTCGGCAGATTTGATTTGGTCAATATTATTCTCTCCATGGCAATATGTGGAAACTTATTTTGCAGAGCCGGACACTACTCTTGGTGTTTACAATCTTCTACGAAGGACTTGGAGGAGGAACCCGCCTTGCAATGCTGAAGACAATTTGCGCGCCGGACTCGTCGTCATTGAAGCCTGGTTCAGGGGCTACTGAGGGAGTCCTGGATTAGGGGGTGTTCGGGTAGCCGGACTATACCTTCAGCCGGACTCCTGGACTATGAAGATACAAGATTGAAGACTTCGTCCCGTGTCCGGATGGGACTTTCCTTGGCGTGGAAGGCAAGCTTGGCGATGCGTATATTCAAGATCTCCTACCATTGTAACCGACTTTATGTAACCCTAACCCTATCCGGTGTCTATATAAACCGGAGGGTTGTAGTCCGTAGGCAATCAACTCCATACACAACAATCATACCATAGGCTAGCTTTTAGGGTTTAGCCTCCTTGATCTCGTGGTAGATCTACTCTTGTACTACCCATATCATCAATATTAATCAAGCATGAGTAGGGTATTACCTCCATCGAGAGGGCCCGAACCTGGGTAAAAAACATCTTGTCCCTTGTCTCCTGTTACCATCCGGCCTTGACGCATAGTTCGGGACCCCCTACCAGAGATCCGCCGGTTTTGACACCGACAGAGAGAGAGAGAGAGATCAAACACATAGCTACTGGTACATACCCTCAGCCCCGAGGGAGAACTACTCCCTCCTCATCATGGAGAGCACCGGGATGATGAAGATAGCCACCAGAGAGGGATTCCCCCTCCGGCAGGGTGCCAGAATGGGTTTAGATTGGTTTTTGGTGGCTACGGAGGCTTTTGGAGGCGGAACTCCCGATCTACTGTGCTCCCCGGTCATTTTAGGGTATATGGATATATATATATATGCGGAAGAAGTACGTCAGGGGAGCCACGAGGGGCCCACGAGGGTGGAGGGCGCGCCCAGGGGGGTGGGCGCGCCCCCTGCCTTGTGGCTTCCCTTACGTGGACTCCAAGTCTCCCGGGCTGCTTTCCTTCGAAAAATAAGTTCCGTGAAGTTTCAGGTCAATTGGACTCTGTTTGATTTTCCTTTTCTGCGATACTCTAAAACAAGGAAAAAACAGAAACTGGCACTGGGCTCTGGGTCAATAGGTTAGTCCCAAAAGTAATATAAAAGTGTATAATAAAGCCCATAAACATCCAAAACAGAAGATAATATAGCATAGAACAATCAAAAATTATAGATACGTTGGAGACGTATCAGGGTCGAGGCCAAGCGGCACACACGGTGCGGCTGAACAATATGTACATTATTTAGTGAACATAAAGGGCCTCGATCATAACAACTACGCGGCAGCGGAACAACGTCGTAGCGGAAACTCCATAGCACAGGGACACTGATGTGGACACGATCTAGACTCGAGCAGCACTTCTTTCCAACGAGACTTTCCTGAAATCTGGCATGACACGCCAGGTCAGTACATTGAATGTACTTGCAAGCTCACAACAGGCATAATCATAATGACAATCAATATCATGATAATTAACCAATTAATAATGCAATAATGTTCCAACATGCTGTGATCATGCTCTTGTGATAAACGTCCCTCAGGACCGACTTACCAACCGTGATCGTTCTCGGATCACAAACAAACCACCATCATGGCCTTGACAAGAGTAACTCATGATCCTTACAGCGATCACAACCACGACCAATATTTGGTCTTCAACATCTCGATAGCCTTTCCGCCATCATCAATAGTGCAAAGTCCATAACTTAGTGTGCAAATTTATTAAACGTTGACTCATGGTGGGACCTACTACGAGGCGTCCGTGACTGTGGACTCGGCTATCGATAGACTATACACTCTGCAGAGGTTGCACACTGTACCCACACCAGGGAACCCATGGCCTCGCACTCCCATTCGGGTGGACCAACGGCATTCCGGCGAAACCCCTCCATTGCCATGACACTCTCTCGGCCACTCTGACCCAATCCCCAATGGGCTAGTCCTGGGTAGCCTCGTGTCTACCAAAGACACAACGACCACCGTCGTGGCAAAAACGATCCCACTCAGGGACCCGGTACCATAATCTCAACAACAGGCACACAAGGTTATGCCTGCTTACCGGGCTAGGGTAAGCATGCCCATAACCTTCCCTAGTTGGAGGCACCGACCAGAGGCATGTCAATGGACCGAATCAAGGCCTTCCCATAAAGGCAAATGTGGTTGCACTGGGAAAAACTCGATTCAGCAGCACCATGACCCAGTCAACGATATATTCAAGCTGAGTTATAGTCAAGTTCAACTTAAAATGAAAATGACCGGTGTCATAGCATGCCATGAAATGCAATACTACACATGCATCACATATTAACGAAAATGACTGATGTCAACCATATTCACACTAAGCATAAACATCAACAACTTATATTACTTTCCTGGTCAGGGTAACTCTCACTTTAACAAGATATTTTGTAGCAAATTTTATTATTTTTCTCATGCAAGAAAATAACTTTGATTAATTTCTCATACGCCACAAGAAAATCCTAATTTCTTTACCAACCAAGTTAGGTTCAAACATTCTGTAAATCAAGCAAAGTGTCTAAACAAGCACTTAACAGCATAATTTTCTAGCAAATTTTACTATTTTATTTGTGCAAGAAAATAACTATAAGTAATTACTCATATGGATAACAAATCATTTTATCATTACCACAAGTAGATCTTAGCTTTTGTTACCAACTAAACTAGTTTCAACATTTTGTAAATCAAGCATAATAACTAACAAACACTTAACAGAATATAAATAAGATAATAGTTATTTCAATGCATGGATTAATCATTTCATTCAAGTAAGAAAATCATAAATATTAAAATGACACCATGAAAATGTTGTTGTGGCTTGCCTTAGTGCAGATGAGGTTCACAAGCCTTCTGGTGATCCTCAAGACAAGCCTCACCCTCTGAAAATAATTTTAAGCACAAGAAGAAGATATCAAGAACACTTCTGAAAATCACCAGAAATTCTAGACAACTCAGAAAAATCTCATTTTTGGTGAGCTGCTAGATTTATATGCAAAGAACATAATGCAAAAAGAATCAATTCATTTGGACTTATGGTTGTTAGTTGAATTTGAATTTAAATAAAAAAGACTAGGGGGTGACGTCGAAGGCGTAAATCCTCAGGGCGCCACCACTCGTACCGCTTCATGCGTGTACGGAGTGGCTGACTAGAGGGCCCCGCTAGTCAGGTGAGGTGGAGGGGGAGAAGGAAACAGATGGGGTCACGGCTTCGTCGGAGCTCTCGCCGGCGATGAGGGCTCCTTGGCCAAAATGAGAGGGAGGGATCGAGAGAGGGGATGGAGGCGCACCTGCCCGTACCCGTATCGTAGCTAGGGATGGTCGGACGGCATCGGAATCGACCTCGCAAGCGGAGGCAGCGAGCGGTGATCGCCGGAGATGAGGAAGACGGCGAGCAGAGGAAAGTTCAGGGGCTCCAGGGGGACGGAACGGCTTCATCGGAGAGAGGCGGAGGCCCTGGAAGGATCGCCCGGGCCTGGGAGGGGATGGAGCTACCGCGACGACCCGAGGGGGTCACCTGCGAGCTCAAGGTCAGGGACGGCAGCACGCGGCCTTCCCGGCCGGGCTACGGCTATCTACATGTTTGTGGAGTGTGTGGGAGTGGAGGATGGTGCTCGAGGAGGCTAGGGGTGGCTCCTTTTATAGGCGAGCGTCGGGGGTGGATCGGGGCTCCGTCGGCAACACCTGGACGCTGCGCTCGGCGACGAGCGGCGTCCGTGAGAGGGGGAGAAGGAGACGTAGCTCATGCAGGGACTTTGGGCGAACGGGGACAAGAACAGGATCAAGAGGAAGGCGACGAGCATAGTGCAGAGCGCACTGTGATGTTGGCCGTACCGCGCCCGTGCTTGCTATAGCAAGCTCCAGCGTCAGCGAGCGCCAGGGGGAGTTAATAGCGTTGAGACGAGGATGGTGGCGAAGTTTGGCACGCTCGGGCAGACGGGGAAAGCGAGCACGCGCGAACAGAGCGCTCGGCAGCACTCAGAACGCGTCGACAAGCATGCTGGCATCGTGGACACGCGTGGTCACCGCGTGGACTCTTCCCTCAGGCCGACCAACGTCCAAAGATCATTTCTGGCTTGTTCTTCGTGGTAGTTTTGAAGATTACCACACTTTGGTTAGGCTCCAGATGCAGTAGAGAAGATTTTACAAGCCATGCAAGTTTCTGATCAGTAACTTTGAGATGTTACTGAGGTCAAATGGCTGGGAGTTGGGGGTTGTGCTTTGGAGGGTAGCCATCATCTACTAAGGTGATGATGCACAAGAAAATTCAGGCACAATGGAGCAAGTAAAATGGTAGTTGCTATAGAAACTATCATTTCTGTCCAGAACAGAAAATATTTTCTGTAGCAAAAATATTCCAAAAAGTGATGAAATATTTTTGCTCAGGAAGGTGCCCTAGGGTTTAAAGAATATTTGTGAATTTTCTCAGATTTTTGTGGGCAAGAAAAATTAGGGTTGCTTTGGAGCTCATTGAACTAGCTAGGGTTTTAGAGAGGAAAAATGAATATTTTTCATTTAAGAAAAATATTCCCAAGATTCTTTTGAGGTGGATCAGAAGGGGAATGATGATTAGAGAGGGGAATGCTGCACTTGGTGAAAGCCAAGGGTACCCATGTGTTTAAATCCATATGAAAAGATTCAAAAACTCCAAATTTTAAATTAAAGCCAAATGAAAATCAGGCAAATAAGAGAGGGAAAAAATCAGGCTGTCACATGACGCAATAGCGGCATAGCCGGACGCCACCGCACAAGCGGTGGCCACGCTGGTAGCCGACGATGGCAGCACCGTCAGCCACGCGTCCTACTTGCCGTCGTCCAATGTCTGGCACCGCCGAGATCGGGCACTCCTTCGAGGATGAGTAGGGCATGGGAGGCGGGAGGGCATGGTATGCCAACTGGTCGGTCCATCTTCCGTGTTCTACTCTTCCTCGCCGGAGACCGCACCTTCACTTCACGGGTCTTGAACCCCGCCTCCGTACATGGAGATCACAGATGGAGGACGTCGGTCGCCACCGTAGAATAGGTTTTGGGTCCGGTTTCTTTTATTTTTCTGTCCTATAAAAGTTTGGAATGTAATGAAAGTCTGCCGTGTTTGCATTAATCTCGGCCGGTGTATATGAACTTTCACAATAATATAGTATATTTTAGGAGTACTAGCAAGATGCTTGTGAGTTGCATGGAACATCAAGAACTTGTGGGAGAAAAGGATGAACGAGGGAAGGCCTTATCTACAAATGTGTTGAGGAGTGTGGGTAAATTGTCGTAGTTTGCTTCCTATCCATTAGATATAGATCGGACGGCGTATGTTGCTGGATGGCAGGCACACCATCATCACCAACTCTGCTTTTTATTGAACCGAGACAAAGCTAACATGCAAAGTAAAATAAACACATAGTCTACATACACAATTTATCTTAGGCACTCCAATAGTACATCCACTACACATTCACGCATTTCACATCTTTCTACATCTATGGGAACCTAGAAAAGGGTTAACTAAATTGCGTCTCTCTCTCCTCCTTGATTTTCATGGTGTTGGGCCCCTCCCTCCCCCAATCTACAATCAATAGCTCACACATTTCACATTACGTTAATTACATAACTGGGATTACGTAGGTGTAGCATTACTCGTCCTAAAAACCCAACTAAGCCAACCTCCCAGCATATCGCGCGAGAAAAGACCCGGCCGCGCCATTTTAGCCGGGATTACCGGATTAGTAGTAGTATCGATGGATCATGTGAAGCACCAAGTTTTTTTTCTTTAGGGGGCGAAGCACCTAGTTTAAAGGGAAAAAAGGTGGTACACTCACAGCACCCCTGTCGTGGTCGCATTGCACCCGACACACGTTCGGTCATGCACACGGCTCACGCAAATGGAACGCACTTCGGCTTGCCTCTTCATTGACACGTGGGACTGCACTTGGAGAAACCGACCATGCAGCAAACTCCCCCTGCCCATCGCGTGAAAATCCTCCTCCCCCCCACACACCCAAAAATTCCCCCCAAATCCGATTCAACCGCCCTTCGGCCAACTAGCCAATAATATTCCCCAAACCCCCCTCCCCCCCGTCCCCCTCCACTCCATTCGCTCCGCCAAAGCGGCCCTCCCCGCTGCACCGATACGTCGGCGCCGTGGTTCATCGAGGGGACGCACAGCGATCCTCTCGCTCCCACAGTACGCTCTTGTAGACTACCGTCCTCTAGCCGCGCCACCACCGGTGGCGACGTTCTTGTGGAGGCGCACGGTGGTCAGCACTGCTACCGCTGGCGACGATCGTGTGGAGACGCACGGCGGTCAGCTTCTCCCATGGTACGCGCATTCTATACCAAGGCCCCGTGCATGCCAGTGTAGCGCTGAATGTTAGCTGATAGATGCTGTTAATCTCACTGTTTGCCGAAGTAATTTATAGTCAATATGCTCTCCTTAAGAGGCTGCCTTGCCCTGTTCTGCACTCAATCTGCTTAGCTGAGATGGCATGCCAAGCCCGGTTAGTTGCTAAAATATCCTGCCATATATTTATTGTGACGTAGATTGCCATGGTCTAGTAGCCAATATGTTAGGTGAAATAGGTGTACACCGTTTTATACTCGATTTTTGTTGCTGCAATGGCCTTCGATAGTTCGATGGCTGTGTGCTCGACCTCATTGACTGCTGAAACAGCCTGCCATAATTTAGCACTCAAATCTGTTTGCTGAATTAGCTTTACATATATCTCGTTACTTATATCTGCTCGTCCAAATATCTTGCCATAGCTTTAGACATTGACCTAGGTATTTTTTCTGGACTTCATAAAAAAGCATATATATTTTTCCTGTAATATCTAGTAGAAGAACTAATTTGTATGTCTAACAGATGGACAAGACTTGGATAACTTCTGCTCGAAGATTCTCTGTTGCATATGTCGAGGGGGGTGAAAACTTCATGAACTTTATCAGAGCTGAGTATGATGGTCCGAAATCAGATGTGCTCTGCCCGTGTAGCAGTTGTATGAATTCAGTTACAAGACCCCAGTCAACTGTGCAAAATCATCTACACTTGTATGGGATGTTGGTCACATTACTAGGTGGGTTCATCATGGTGAAGCTGTGAACGTCAATGTTACTGACTAGGTGGAAGCAGCAGATCACCATCTTGATCTGCCTGATGCTCAGGTGGAAGAGGAGGAGGGGGTGGTGGTGGCGGAGCCAGTGAGGTTGAACAACATTGAAACAATGCTACGAAATGCTCATGCATTTCGTGAACTTTCACCTGCAGAAGAAAAATGGTGGGCCCGCGTGTTGGAACAATGCAACGTGGCTGTCACCCCAGGAAATAAGCTGTCAGTATTCTCAGTTATGGTCACTTTTCTTCAGGTGAAGACATCTGAGCAGACGACCAACAAATCATTCAATGTGATGTTGGCTGCTTTCTGCAAATCTTTCCTAGATGCGTCTGAGCTGCCACACACCTACAGTAAAATGAAGAATTTCCTTCGTCCAGTTGGAATTGGATATGATATGATCCATGTTTGTAAGAATAATTGTGTTTTGTTCTTGAAGGATTATGCCAACTTAAGTGAATGCCCAAAATGCAAATCATCAAGATGGAAAGATGGTGATGCTGTCAAGAGGATTCCTCATAATGTTCTGAGACATTTTCCAATTACACCAAGATTGCGGAGGTTGTTTCATGATGCTGAAACAAGAGAGGATGTAGTATGGCATTCTAGGAACCAGGAGTATAGATATCAGAATGTAATGAGCCATCCATCTCATGGTAGTGAGTGGCAAAGCTTCAATCAGAAACACAAAAGGTTTGTTGCTGACCCGAGAAACATTAGACTTGGCTTAGCTTCAGATGGATTTAACCCATTTGGCCACCAGAGCGCCACATATAGCATGTGGCCAGTGCTTGTTATCCCTTACAACATGCCTCCAAATGTATGCACCAAAGAATCAAACTACATGATGGCCTTGCTCATCCCAGGTCCAAAAAGTCTTGGAAAGGATTTTGATTTATTCATGGAGCCTCTTGTGGAGGAACTTCAACAGCTATGGAAGTGTGTTCTCACTCGAGACCTATATAGCAGCCCACCAGCTGATTTCTTTCTGTGTTCTGTTATAATTTGGTGCATCCATGATTATCCGGCTTTGGGCACTATGTCAGGGCGAACGACACATGGTTACAATGCATGTGTTCACTGTGATGGGAATCCGCTATCATACGCAATACTTAGCAAGGTGTGTTACATTGGACGCCGATGTTTCCATGCCAAGGACAGGTCGCGTCCTACAAAATACCGAATACATGTGTTCAATGCAAAGCATGAAAACCGTGATGAGCCAAAGAGGCTCACCGCCGATGAGTTGCAAGTGGAATTAGAGAAGGTCAGGCATATTACACCAGGAAACCATCCTAGTAGTGGTAGCGGGAAAAGGAAGCGTGGCAGGGCAGAAGAGAGATTATTGTTTACCCGCAGGTCCACTTTGTGGGACTTGGAGTATTGGAAAGATTTGGATCTGCGGCATAATCTTGATGTGATGCACATCGAGAAAAATATATGTGACAGCATTATCGACACACTTCTTAATATTGAAGGCAAGACGAAAGATACCTTAAAAATCTAGGATTGATTTGACACATCTGGGTATCAGAAAGGACTTGCAGGTGCAAGATGAAGGTAAACCACGGGATATGGCACCAGCTGTGTACGTCTTGGACAAGGTAAAAAGAAAAAATTCTGCAAGGTCCTGTCACGTGTGAGATTCCCACATGGATTTGCTTCCAACCCTGAAAGGAGAGTTAGTGCAGACGGAAACAAGGTACAAGGGTTGAAAACTCATGACTGCCATGTCCTACTTCAAAGGGTTTTACCTGTTATCCTTAGAGGATTGGGTCGCCCTGACTTATACAGAGCAGTTGCAGAGTTGGGACAATTCTTCAGGGAACTCTGCAGTAGAAATATCAGGATAGATGCTTTGGAGCTTCTTAGAGACAAGATACCAACTATCCTATGCGACCTTCAGAAGATATATCCTCCAGCCTTCTTTGATGTGATGGTGCATTTGGTTGTTCATCTACCTGATGAGGCACTACTTAGAGGTCCAGTACAGTATGGCTAGATGTACCCTATTGAAAGGCGGTTAGGCACTTTCAAGGGCTATGTTAGGAACAGAGCTAGACCCGAGGGTTCTATTATAGAGGCCTACATTGCTGCAGAAGCATTGATATTTTGCTCACAATACATTGAAATAGCTTATCAGCTTACCAAAGAGGTGGGGTGAAGAAAATCCCGGGCTCAATGTTGTCAATTATTCTGTTCGAGTTACTGGGAAGAGTCGACAAGAGGACAAACCTAAAGATTTGGACAAAATGGTTTGGTATGTGTTGAATAACTATCCTGAGATACTACCTTATATCAAGTAAGTGCTAAGTACTGCAGCTTATACATCGTAATCTACGAAACTTGCAGCACATTCTTATATATTTAGATGTTTGACGCTTCTGCAGTTTTTTTAAATTGCACTGCCAGTTTTTTTTAATATATTGAGTACATAAGATGATCAACTTGTCTATTTTCTAAACATAGGTTACGAAGATGCGTGAGGATGGGAAGGCAGTTGATGATGTGTAACGCCCTCGATGCGGCTATATCTCCCACTTGTCGAAGCAGGACTTAGAGGCATAACCGCATTGAAAGCAATGTCACAAGTGAGGTAATCTTCACACAACCCATGTAATACATAAGGGAAAGAGATACATAGTTGGCTTACAATCGCCACTTCACACAATTACATGAATAAAGCATTACATCATCCAAATACAATCAAGGTCCGACTACGGAACCAAAATAAAAGAAGAACCCCAAATGCGACAAGGCCCCCGATCTACCCCAACTGGGCTCCACTACTGATCAACTAGAACGAAACAACACAAAGGAAAAGATCTTCATCGAGCTCCTCCTTGAGCTTGGTTGCGTCATATGCACGGTCTCATCGGCACCTGCAAGCTGGTTTTGGAAGTATCTGTGAGCCACGGGGACTCAGCAATCTCGCACCCTCGCGATCAAGACTATTTAAGCTTATGGGTAAGGTAAAGGTATGAGGTGGAGCTGCAGCAAGCGACTAGCATATATGGTGGCTAACATACGCAAATGAGAGCGAGAAGAGAAAGCAAAGCACGGTCGATAAAAGTATGATCAAGAAGTGATCCTAAAACAACCTACGTCAAGCATAACTCCAACACCGTGTTCACTTCCCGGACTCTGCCGGAAAGAGACCATCACGGTTACACACGCAGTTGACTCATTTTAATTAAGTTAAGGTTCAAGTTATCTACAATCGGACATTAACAAATTCCCATCTACCCATAACCGCAGGCATGGCTTTCGAAAGTACAAATCCCTGCAGGGGTGTCCCAACTTAGCCCATCACAAGCTCTCACGGTCAACGAAGGATATTCCTTCTAGCGGGAAGACCCGATCAGACACGGAATCCCGGTTACAAGACATCCTCGACAATGGTAAAACAAGTCCAGCAACACCGCCCGAATGTGCCGACAAATCCCGATAGGAGCTGCACATATCTCGTTCTCAGGGCACACTCAGATAGGTCAAGCTACGAGTAAAACCAGCCCTCGAGTTTCCCCGAGGTGGCCCCGCAGGCTGCCCGTTTTGGACCAACACTTAGAGAAGCACTGGCCCGGCGGGTTAAAATAAAGATGACCCTCGAGAGAGCGACTCCCAAGGGAAAAGTAGGTGGTGGTGAGGCAAATGGTAAAACCAAGGTTGGGCATTGCTGGAGGAGTTTTATTCAAGGCGAACTGTCAAGGGGTTCCCGTTATAACCCAACCGCGTAAGGAATGCAAAATCCGGGAACATAACACCGATATGAAGGAAACTAGGGTGGCAAGAGTGGAACAAAACACCAGGCATAAGGCCGGGCCTTCCACCCTTTACCAAGTATATAGATGCATTAATTAAATAAGAGATATTGTGATATCCCAACAAGTAAACATGTTCCAACAAGGAACAACGTCTCCATGTCCCAACAAGGAACAAACTTCAATCTTCACCTGCAACTAACAACGCTATAAGAGGGGCTGAGCAAAGCGGTAACATAGCCAAACAACGGTTTGCTAGGACAAGGTGGGTTAGAGGCTTGGTTCAACAATATGGGAGGCATGACAAGCAAGTGGTAGGTATCGCAGCATAGGCATGGCAAAAGAGCGAGCATCTAACAAGCAAAGATAGAAGTGATTTCGAGGGTATGATCATCTTGCCTGAAATCCCGCAAGGAAGAAGAACGAGTCCAAGAAGAAGACAAACGGACGTAGTCGAACGGATCCTCACAAACACGACGTTATTGGAACTAACCCGAAGAAGCAACACCGGAAAGGAGAAAACAACATAGTAAACAAACATCACATAAGCATGGCATGATGCGCAAACAAGTATGATGCATGTCTGGTTTAAATATGCATGGCATGGCAAAGAGCACAAACAAACCTACAAGTTAAGTGGAGCTCAATATGCATCGGGATGCATATTGACAAAACACCACAACAATTATTTGGTTCACTCCCGGTTAGGTACTCAACAATATTAAATGTTGTTTAAACATGGCAAGAGGTGGAGCATAAGTAAACTAAACATTTTAAATGGGGCTGGATATAACAAACAAAAAATCCGGTAAATCTCCATATGCATTAGCAATTTAAAGCAAACAACAATTTTAACCAAACTTGAAGTTGTTATCATGATGCGGATGACATGCAAGTTTTATGCATTTTTTATTAAAAGTTGACAAGAGCATTATGAAGCATTTGTCATCGTGGCGGAAACGAAAAGGGGTGCCACGGCAATGAATCCGAAAATGATGCCACAACAACATATCGGTTCCGGAAGCTCACAGGGATACCGGTGCAAAAGGAAATGGGTGCAAGTGTGTCATGCAAGAAGATGGGGTGCTCCCGGATTCCGGGTTTCCACATGATGGCGGCAAGGCAAAAGAGGGGCTTCGTGCAACGAACAACTCGGACACGAAGCAAAACACGGTTCAACTCATACATCGCAAGCATTCGTCCATGGGCGTCGTTCTCGGCGGTTATACCTTCGAAGCGTGCATTATCGGAGGGGTTCGAGTTCGATGTGGTGTAGGGGAAGTAGACGTTCTCGGGACGTTGAGGGAAGTAGTGGTACTTTTCCGAAGAGGAACTTGATGAGCCCAACATCTCCAAGGCAACGGTAACTTGTAGGGTCGTCCATTATGTGGTACTTAGGTGAATCGACGAGAAACGGTAGTCGTACATGGTTCATTGAGGAACTTGACGTTTCGGCCTGTAGTCGTTCGAGCGTCCGACGGTAATGTTACTCGGTCGTTTCGAAGAGGTACTTGGGGTCATTCGAACTTGCCAGTCCCATCATCTCGAAGGGGTACTTGACGTTCTTAGCGATTCTGAAGACGACGGTAGAGGTACACTTGTTGTAGGGGTACTTGTCGGATTCACGGCGACGATAGAGGTACAAACGTTCTCGCGGTACTTGATGGTCCGGTCTTGGGGTCGATGTACATGGCAAACGTAGTGGTACTCGGCATCTTGTCGAACCCAAGTGACGGTAGTCGTTCATGGCGCTTGTGACCCATGGTATTTCGGACAACAGTAGTCGTACACGTCCGTAGGTGTTCGGGGCCAACGGTAGAGGTACTTGGCGATCTCTGAAATGTCTTGTGGCGGTTCTTGTCTCGGCAGCAAGTCTTGACGGTCCAAAACTCCAGGAACGAAAGTGCAACGAGGCAACAAAATGCTCGGGGGGGTTCTCGTCCATGGCCATGCCAAAACTTCTCACGGATGGCCGACGAGGATGAGGGGAGGCATGAACAGGAGGTGCTCGGGAGGGCGCCATGTACTTGGTGCACCACTGGACTTGGCGATCTTGATGAACTGAAAGGGCATGGAGGAACTTGCATGACTCTGCCTCGGGAGGTCACCGGAGATGAATGGAGGCATCTCGAGCTGCTGGTCGTAGTACAGGGGAGCACCAGAGGATACAAGATGCATGGCAGCAAGGCAAAATAGAACAGAGGTGACGGGCAGAGACCATGGCGACATGGTCCTTGGGCACCAACAGGGAGGAGGCGAACTCGGGGTCCGGCGCATGGTTGGCGAGGACGTGGTGGCGGGGTCGAGGTACGGGGCTCCGCTGGAAGAAGGAGTGGAGGGGCTCGTGGTCTCTGACGGGGCAGGAGCAGAGCAGCAGCCGCGGCGGGACTTGCGCCTCAAAGAAGAGCAGCAGCAGCGGGTGGCTCCAGGAGAGGGCGTAGAGAAGGAGCCCCGGTGGGGTTCCCGTTCGTCTTGGTCGCCGGTCGGCACCGCGTGGAGGAGCAGGGGGAGGAGAGGTGGCCGCGGGAAGGTCAAGGCGGCGCTTGGCATCGGCGGACTTCAGGCGGGGCGACGGACAAGGGCGGCTCCTCCAACGGTGCTGCGTCGGGCTCTGGAGGCGCGCGGAGCCACGGGAGCGAGGGAAATGAGGGAGAGGCCATGGGGATCGAGAGGAGCTGAGCAAGGGGTCGGGACGAAGGTCTCTGGCAGCGTGAGGGAACGAGGAGGAGGTGATGCAGGGGAAGTTGGGGATCGATCGGGAGAGAGTTTCACTCGGGCCTAGGGTTAGCAGCGTTAGGTGGGCTTGGGGCCGGCCCAGTAGAGAGGAGGGTTCAGCTGGGCCTTAAGGCAAAAGGGAAGGCCTAGCAGGCCTGAGAGGCTGGGCTCTCTCTCCCACTATCTTCTCTAATAAAAAAACAACAGAAAAAGAGGAAGAAAAGGGAAGAAAAGAAAAGGTAGAGAAGGAGTTTGGGCACGGGAATAAATTTCCCAGACTCGCAAAAATGCGCATGTTCCAAGAAAAATGGAGTGGGAATTTTTGAAAGTTTAAATTCAAACTCATTTGATTTAAATTCAAATGGTTCGAATAGGAAGTGAGGGTTAGGAAGGTCCAAAAAATGTTCGGATTTTTGGTGGAGCTCCGGAAAAAGATGAAAGAATATATGGCAAGGTTTGAGGAGCAACTCGAAGCAGAAAAGCACTAAGAGTTTTTAAATTGCACATGTGTTTGCGGTAAATCCAAATAATTGGAATATTTACTATAGCTCTCTAAATATCGAGAGGATATGTTGTAAAGAGAATCATCATGTGAATTCCCTCGGTTTAAATGGATCAAGGATCCATGCCATTTATTTAGTTGAGTTAAGAAAAAGAAATGACATGATGGCATGATGACATGATGCAATGATGAATGCAATGAACCAAACAAAACACACGACGAAACCCGGAAACCCTGGAAGGCATCTGAAGCTCCGGTCTTGGGGCGTTACATGATGCCCTTTACGCACTAGCAATGGGTCCTGATACTCGGGTAAGACATTATGAATCTTGCGTTGTTGGAGATGTGCGCTACAACACCCTTGCACGCGACGAAGGCAGGAAGACATAAAATAGTGCCATCATGAGCACGGATGCGTATGGTAGAGTGACAACTGAAATGTATGCTAACATAACAGACATTGTTCAGTTGCAGTATATCTCTAGTTTCGAGGATCATCGGTGTGTGGTTCTGTTGTGCTGTCGTTGGTATAACCTATTTTCCAGGATCGCAAAACCCAGAGCTGATGATTATTTCAAATCCATCAATGTCAAGGCGGCATACCAGACCAACGAGCCTTTTATTTTGGCAAATCAAGCAACACAGATATTTTTCTTGGAAGACACCTTTGCACGTAGCGATGACTGGAAAGTATTGCAAAGGTTTGAGCAGAGGAATTAGTTTAATGAAGTTTCACAACAAGATGATGCTTACACCGCTCCTGATGTCACTGGTGCGCGTTGGTCCTAAACAAAAGGTTTTTAACCCCTTTCCGCGACGGCATTTGGAGCCGTCGCCAAGTGAGTGTGGGCGATAGGGGGGTCCTTCCCACACGACCCAGAAACCGTTGGGGATATGCCCTCCTGGCACACACGTTTGGCAAAATGAGGTCGTGTGCGACCAGCGAGCACTCAAATACGGAAATATGTACAGTAGAGCTAAAAATAAAATTATACGGCGAAATTGTTTCCGGTCACAAGTACATCCCACACAGTGAGTCCCCGCTAAACGTTTCCGTTCATATGCATATCCCACACAGTCACTCCAAGGAAAATGTTTCCGTTCATAGGTACATCACACACAATTTTTACTGTTAAATCGTTTGCGTTATTGAATGTATCACACATGGTCCGTAGAAGAAACTGTGTGGCAAAGGTTGTCCATCACACACAGTTTTTAGGCGGTAAACGTTTTCCAAGGTGGCCTAACGCAAACAGTTTTCAAGAGAAAGGCGTGCGTGATTTTTCATTGATCCAACACGGTTTATTCCTAGAAACTGTGTGCGTTGCCAGAGGTCATTGCCCATGGTATTTTTTCAACAACCGTTTGCAACAGCAAAACACAATTAGTAGGCTAATTCGCCATTAGCAGGATAATTATCCGATTATTCATAATCCATTTATTAATCTAATTGACATTTCATATTAAGCACACAATATATTTCATTTCCATATTAAGGAAGCAAAATTTCATAATTGAAATACATCAGAGTACAACATGATATAGCTTCATCACTCAGCTAGCCCATTACACAACTGCACCAGCAACAAGTTCCACATGCAACATGTAGAACCTTTCGAAATTAGCATCATAGACGGTATATAGACAGATGCATCTCATCTGGAAAACTGATGAAGCGGAAGGCGAATATTGAGCCTTCATTCATGTTGAAGGTCTTTGCAACTTTAGGCCAGTGCCTGTGGATGATTGACCATCTGTCCTTCTTCCTCTTTAGGAACACTTCAATATTGAACCATGGGTGTTTTATGAAAACCTTCCTTGCCTCCTAACCATAGAGGTGGTTTCAGAGGCAATCATCCGTGAACTGCTTTGGAAAGGCTTGAAAACAAGGATGTGCAAAAATATCTTCTCTATATTGGAAATGGGGCAAAGGAATAAAAAAAGGCAAGGTATAATAGTTAGTACCATCATGTAGTGAACTGATGTCTTCTTCATTGTGCAGACAAAGATCTTGTTGTTTTTGTCACTAATTTCTTTATCCTAACAATATTTTTGAGTTTCTTAATTTGATTGATATTCATGGACAACTCATTTCCCCATATGCAAAAAGGGTCGAACAGTGGGTCAAAACCTCTGACAGCAGGACCTACATGTGCAAGGCCAAATTGTTAAAAGCTAAAATATTAGAATGGTTCCAGCAATTGCACAATAATGTGCTATTAGACAACGGACCATGCACGTGCTAACCTCGATTGGAAACCTCAGTGCTTCCCATTGTTTCCCTGCAACACATATAAGGTAGTTAGTCATCAGGTTAAGTAAGGGTTCGCATGCTATTAGTAAAATATGTTGATGAAAAATAAGCACATTGCAGATTCATCAGATTAATTGAAGCCACACAAAAAACCCATTTACCCAAACCAAGCATGATTAAGAACCAGGAAATATAGCACTTGTATATGTTTCTCATATATTAAGTGCAGCCAAATTCGATTTATTCCTCACATGCAAAACAATACAAAATTCTACCACAACAATTGGACACCGCATTGCAGAATTGAACCAAGCAGTTAACTAAATACCACAACAAATGAACCAAACATTAACTGAGCACCACATTGCAAAATATAACATACACCTAATAGCAGATCAAAGAGTTAACCAAACAGTTAACTACAGCCAATTGTAGCAATTGTATTTGTTTCTCATGTATTTACTACATCCAAATTCAATTTATTCTTCACATGGTATACAATAACAGAATGCACCCACAATTTGGTAAAGATAAATTCAATTTATTTCTCACGTGTAAGACAATACAAAATTGCAGCCTGAAGAATTGAACATCACATTTGCAAAATTGAAACAAACAATTAAATAAAGACGACAACTAATTAACAAAACAGTTAATAAGTGAGCACCACACTGCACGACATATAGAACATATACACTAGAGTAACAGATTGCATGGTGAAATTAGATAGCACAATTCACTAGAATTTGTGAAGGAAAGGCCGGAGCAGCACACGCAACGGGTAAACCAAGCATGCTTAACTGGCGTAGCTAGCAATTGGCAAGGTGCTCCTTCAAGATCTGGGAGTCGGCACAAATGGCAGCCATCGCGACCTCATCCACGCGTGCGGCCGCGATTTGCTTCTCCGTTGCCAAATGCTCCTTGAGGTCCTGGCTATACTGCATGCACCATGGCTTAGGCTGGCGCTTTTTTGGTGGAGGGGTCGGTGATTTGGGTGGAAGGTGTCGCGCTCGCGCCGGCGGTCGGGGCATGTGGGATGTGGAAGGAGGAGGAGGATGGGGGTCAGGTGTGGATTACCTGCCTAGATAGATGAGGCCGAGCAGGATGAAGGAGGGTCGACGGCGAGGAGGCGGCGGCGCTGCAAGCAAGGAGTGAAGGTTTCAACTTGGAAAGGAAGGCAGAAAGAGGGGAAATGTGGCTTTTTGTAAGGGGGAGGGGGAGGGGAGGGGAGGTAGATATTTCCGCGGAAGCCGAAAATTTGGAATCGCTTCAACCAAAAAACTGGCGCACAAAGTGTCATTAGACACGGTCCCTTATTCAGAACTATGTACAATATGTGGACATCACAAATGATTCAGATAGCTTAACCCGTGTGTGATGAGTTTGAACGTCAAAAGTTTTGGTTCGAATTTCCATGGTTACAGTGGTCATCCACGTCATTGCATAATTTGGGTACACAAAGGAGACTACAACACACCCACACTTCTTAATCGAGCAAGTTTAGCAATTAAACAGATCTAGATGACCTAAACATTACTCTAATAAATTAAAGATTGGCGCTCTTAATTAAGCAAAACAAAAAGTACTACTACGACTGGTGCTCGTCAATCTCTTCCGCCGCCTCCATGTGCAGCTCGCGCCCGAAGGTCTCCTGGGGAAGGGGCTCCATGGCATCCATCGCACCATACTCCGCAAGCATCTTGCCATCCGCGTCTGCCATCTCTTTGGAAAGGCCGCCACGAGCTGGGCGTGGGTAGACGCGATCTAGGATTGGACGGGCTCCATCGTCGCAAGGTATGCAACGGAGGAACGGACGGTTGCTTGAACACTCTCGGCGATTGCCAGCTCTTCGGCCATGGGTTGTCGACCGTTGTTGGAGAAGCTTCGTTCGATTTGTGCGGTGACCGCCAGGAGCTGGGCGTGGGTGGCCTCCGTCAGGGCTAAGGCCGCCGCTGCGGAACGGACAGCTGTTGCGCCGCTCTCGCTACTTGCTATCCCCGAGGAAGATGTTTCTTCCGCCACCTGAGAAGCAACAGCGGCCGTTTGAGCTGCCTTTGCCACCTGGTCGCAAATTGCGGCCGCGCTCATGCACCTTGTTAGCACGCACATGGCGGCTGCGGCCGTGCTCTCGCCGGAGTGGGCCACCAAAGTTGCCCTCACGACGCGGGTCCACGTGCCCATCTTTCACCGGCGACGATTGAACAGTGAAATGATATTTGCGGAGCGAGCTAGTGTGCTCGAGACGCCGACTGTGGACTGTAGCCAACGCACCTTCTCGCGTAAGCCATAGGCGTACCATACACCGACGGTGCTCCAAGATATTTTATACTACACCTCACACAGTTGCTGATAATAAATTGTGTGCGATCTACTTGATTTTTCATCTTGATTTGAATTACATAATGGGGTCACAGCGGCAATGGACGGTGTTTGAATAGCTAGACCTTTTGTCTGGAGTGAACATGCAACTATATGTGTGTCGTAAAAGAATTATTCAGGGTTCGTTTGAACATTTTATACATTAAATTGGATTTCTAGCCATTTCAGGTGAACAATTCAAATTTGAACTACATCCATAGGCTCCAGTGCATATAAATTGGTTGAAAAATCAAATATGTGTCCTTGGGTGCATGCTTAGGTCCCATACAAGAAATGGGAATGAATTTCAAACACCAGCGCACCGTTGATTGCCGACAAAAACATTGAGATGCCTCATTTTTAAATTCTACTAAATCCAAAACTAGTCTGAAAATCATGAAACTTGGCATGCTATCATGGAGCAACATCAACATGCCATGGTACAAATTTTGCCCCATTTGGGGTAGGTTTGGGTATACGCTTATCAAAAACCAGAGCTTCCCACAACAAGCATGATGGTCTTCGGTAGGGAACGTCCCACCTTTGGGGACGAAACGATATCCATTGCCTCTTATTGCTTTCAAAAAAATTTCTCGTGTCAACATAGAACAACAGGAGTGTTGTGTGAATTTTTGTGCTTTTTCAGGGTTCGTTTGGACATTTTTATGCATTAACTGAGTTTTCAATGCATTTATGTGCATAATTCAAATTTGAACTACATGCACATGCTCCAGTGCATATAAATTGGTTGAAAAATCAAATATGTGTCCTTAGGTGCATGCTTAGGTCCCATGCAAGAAATGGGAATGAATTTCAAACACCAGGGCACCGTTGATTGCCGGCAAAACATTGAGATGCCTAGTTTTTAAATTCTAGTAAATCCAGAACTCGTCTGAAATTCATGAAACTTGGCATGCTATCATGGAGCAGCATCAACATGCCGTGGTACAAATTTTGCCCCATTTGGGGTAGGTTTGGGTATACGCTTATCAAAAACCAGAGCTTCCCACAACAAGCATGATGGTCTTCGGTAGGGAACGTCCCACCTTTGGGGACGAAATGATATCCATTGCCTCTTATTGCTTTCAAAAAAATTTCTCGTGTCAACATAGAACAACAGGAGTGTTGTGTGAATTTTTGTGCTTTTTCGGGGTTCGTTTGGACATTTTTATGCATTAACTGAGTTTTCAGTGCATTTATGTGCATAATTCAGATTTGAACTACATACACATGCTCTGATACGTCTCCGTCGTATCTACTTTCCCAAACACTTTTGCCCTTGTTTTGGACTCTAACTTGCATGATTTAATTGGAACTAACCCGGACTGACGCTGTTTTCAGCAGAATTGCCATGGTGTTATTTTTGTGCATAAATAGAAGTTCTCGGAATAAGCTGAAAATCAACGGAGATTATTTTTGGAATATATAAAAAATACTGGAAGAAGAATCCACATCAGGGGGCCCACACCCTATCCGCGAGGGTGGGGGCGCGCCCCCTGCCTCGTGGGCGCCCTGACGCTCCACTGACCTAAACTCCAACTCCATATATTCGTGTTCGGGGAGAAAAAAATCAGAGAGAGGAGGATTCATTGAGTTTTACGATACAGAGCCACCACCAAGCCCTAAACTCTCTCGGGAGGGCTGGTGTGGAGTCCGTTCGAGGCTCCGGAGAGGGGAATCCGCCGCCATCATCATGATCAACCTTCCTCCATCACCAATTGCATGATGCTCACCGCCATGCATGAGTAATTCCATCATAGGCTTGCTGGATGGTGATGGGTTGGGTGAGATTTATCATGTAATCGAGTTAGTTTTGTTAGGGTTTGATCCCTAGTATCCACTATGTTCTGAGATTGATGTCGCTATGACTTTGCTATGCTTAATGCTTGTCACTAGGGCCTGAATTGTGAGCGGATAACAATTTCACACAGGAAACAGCTATGACCATGATTACGCCAAGCTATTTAGGTGAGACTATAGAATACTCAAGCTTGCATGCCTGCAGGTCGACTCTAGAGGATCCGTTAACCCCGAAGTGACAATAATCGGGACCATTACCGGTGATGACCGTAGTTTGAGGAGTTCATGTATTCACTATGTGTTAATGCTTTAGTCCGGTATTCTATTAAAAGGAGGCCTTAATATCCCTTAGTTTCCGATAGGACCCCGCTGCCACGGGAGGGTGGGCAAAAGATGTCATGCAAGTTCTTTTCCATAAGCATGTATGACCATATTCGGAATACATGCCTACATTATATTGATGAATTGGAGCTAGTTTTGTGTCACCCTAGGTTATAACTGTTGCATGATCAATCGCATCCGACATTATTCTCCATCACCGATCCAATGCGTGCGAGCTTTTCATATATTGTTCTTCGCTTATTTAATTTTCCATTGCTACTGTTACAATCACTATAAAACCCAAAAATATTACTTTTTCTACCGTTACCACTATTATCATATTACTTTGCTACTAAATACCTTGCTATAGATATTAAGTTTCCAGGTGTGGTTGAATTGACAACTCAGCTGCTAATACTTGAGAATATTCTTTGGCTCCCCTTGTGTCGAATCAATAAATCTGGGTTGAATACTCTACCCTCGAAAACTGTTGCGATCCCCTATACTTGTGGGTTATCAAGACTATTTTCTGGCGCCGTTGCCGGGGAGCATAGCTCTATTATTTGAGTCACTTGGGATTTATATCTGCTGGTCACTACTAAGAACTTTAAAGATCAAAGAACCAAGATTTTTCCCTCAACTACGAGGGGAGGTAAGGAACTGCCATCTAGCTCTGCACTTGATTCACCTTCTATTTTGAGTAAAATTGTGACACCTAGTCCTGCTATTCATTCTGATATGTCGCATGTTATTGATGATGCCACCTCTTCTTTGCATGATACTTATGATGAAACCACTTCTATGCTTGATAATACTGTGCCACTAGGTGAATTTCTTGATGAACAACTTGCTAGGGCTAGAGAGAATGAAATTATTGAAACTGATAATATTGATGAAAGTGATGATGAAGATTCTCCTCCTAGATATGAATTGCCTGTTGTTCCTAAGGGTTATGTTATGGATGAAGAAACTGCTAGAGACTTTCTTGCTTGCAATGATAGATCTGATCTTAAGAAATTATTAGCTAAGCTTAAGGAAAAGTCTTTGAATGCTAGAATGAAATATGATCCTACTTTTGCTACGTCACCTATATTTATTACTGATAGGGATTATGATTTCCCTGTCAATCCTGAGTTAATTACTTTGATTGAATCTGTTCCTTTTTATGGCTATGAATCTGAAACTGTTGTGGCACATCTTACTAAATTAAATGATATAGCCACCCGGTTTACTCCTGATGAGAAAACTCGCTATTACTTTATCCTTAAGTTGTTTCCGTTCTCATTAAAGGGTGATGCTAAGACATGGTTTAATTCTCTTGATCCTGTGTGTGTAGTCCTCGGGATATGATTTATTACTTCTCTGCTAAATATTTCCCCACTCATAAGAAACAAGCTGCTTTAAGGGAAATATATAATTTTGTGCAAATTGAAGAAGAGAGTCTCCCACAAGCTTGGGGGAGGCTTCTCCGATTACTTAATGCTTTGCCTGATCATCCTCTTAAGAAAAATGAAATACTTGATATCTTTTATAATGGACTAACCGATGCTTCCAGAGACCACCTGTATAGTTGGGCTGGTTGTATTTTCAGGGAAAGAATTGTTGATCAAGCTGAATTGCTATTGAATAATATGTTGACTAATGAAAATAATTGGACACTTCCTGAACCAACTCCTAAGCCAACTCCGAAGAAAAGGGGTATTCTATTTCTCAGTCCTGAAGATATGCAAGAGGCAAAGAAATCTATGAAAGAAAAAGGTATTAAAGCTGAAGATGTTAAGAATTTACCACCTATTGAAGAAATACATGGTCTTGATAACCCGACACAGGTAGTAAAGGTAAATTCTCTCTATAGATTTGATAAATGTGAAATCCCATTTACTAAGTTTGCTGGCCAATGCTTGGATGAATTTGATGACTTTATGTATAAACAAGAAAACTTCAATGCTTATGTTGGTAGACAATTGAAACACAATGCTGATATGCTTGAACACTTGAGTGATTATATGTCTAGAGTTAAAGGTGAACTTAAACTTATTAGTAAACATGCTTCTATGGTTACCACTCAAGTAGAACAAGTACTTAAAGCTCAGAATGATTTGCTCAATGAATTAAATAATAAGAAAAATGATAATGATGTTAGAGTTATGACTAGAGGGGGTAAAATGACTCAGGAACCTTTGTATCCTGTATGCCACCCTAAGAGAATTGAGCAAGATTCTCACAGAACTAATGTTGATGCTCCTAGTCCTTCTAAGAGGAAGAAAAAGAAAAATGATAGGACTTTGCATGCTTCCAGTGAACCTATTGTTGACACTTGAGAATCCCAATGATATTTCTATTTCTGATGCTGAAACTCAATCTGGTAATGAACTTTAACCTAGTGATAATGTTAATGATGATGTTCATATTGATGCTCAACCTAGCAATGATAATGATGTAGAGATTGAACCTGTTGTTGATCTTGATAACCCACAATCAAAGAATCAACGTTATGATAAGAGAGACTTTGTCGCTAGGAAGCACGGTAAAGAAAGAGAACCTTGGGTCCAGAAACCCATGCCCTTTCCTCCTAAACCATCCAAGAAAAAGGATGATGAGGATTTTTGAGCGCTTTGGTGAAATGATTAGACCTATCTTTTGCGTATGCGTTTGACTGATATGCTTAAAATGAACCCTTATGCTAAGTAGATGAAGGATATTGTTACAAATAAAAGAAAGATACCGGAAGCTAAAATTTCCACCATGCTTGCTAATTATACTTTTAAGGGTGGAATACCAAAGAAACTTGGAGATCCAGGAGTACCAACTATACCATGCTCCATTAAAAGAAACTATGTTAAAACTGCTTTATGTGATCTTGGAGCAGGTGTCAGTGTTATGCCTCTCTCTTTATATCATAGACTTGATTTGAATAAGTTGAAACCTACTGAAATATCTTTGTAAATGGCTGATAAATCAACTGCTATACCTGTCGGTATTTGTGAGGATGTGCCTGTTGTGGTTGCAAACGTTACTATTTTAACGGACTTTGTTATTCTTGATATTCCCGAGGACGATAGTATGTCCATTATTCTTGGAAGACCCTTCTTGAATACTACAGGGGCTGTTATTGATTGCACCAAAGGCAATGCCACTTTTCATGTTAATGGTAATGAGCATATGGTACACTTTCTAAGGAAACAACCTCAGGTCCACGGTATCAATTCTATTGGAAAAATTTCAACAATTACTATTGGAGGTTTTGAATTTCCTCTTCCTACTGTCAAGAAGAAATATGATATTCTTATTGTTGGGGATGTGCATATCCCCGTTGAGGTAACCTAGTGTTATTCGAAATTTCTCCAGTTTCATGTTATTCGAAATGAGTTTGTTAACAAGACATGATCAACCTTGTTAGTGGATTCCTTTTGATGAGAATGAGATGGATGAAGTTAGAAAGCACAACCTTCTGTACCCTCTTTCTACTTTCTGTTATTTAGTTTAAATAAAGCAAAAATAGTATTTTCTGACTGTTTTTTGAATTATCCTTGCAATAAAAAATACCCCAAAAATAAAAGTTCTCCAAATGCCTTGAAAATTAAATATGATTTTTTCTAGAATATTTGAGAATATCTGGCACTGAGAACACAGCAGGGGGAGCAGCCAGGTGCCCACGAGGGTGGAGGGCGCGCCCACCCCCCTGGGCGCGCCCCCTGCCTCGTGGACCCCACGTGGGTTCCCTCCACTTATTCTAGCCACCACACACTCCTTCTTCCTCCCAAAAAAATTCACTAGCCAGCTCAAACCCGAGTTCTTGCTCATCTTGCTGCCATTTTCGATCTCCTTGCTCAAAGCTCCTCTCACAAAACTGCTTTGGGAGATTGTTCTTTGGTATGTAACTCCTCCAATGGCCCAATTAGTTTTTATTCTAGTGTTTTATTCATTGCAAATTTTTGCTGCTTAGGTGACCTTGTTCTTGAGCTTGCATGTCAAATTTATGTGGTCAAAAGTAGTTTTAGTGCATGATATAGCCTCTAGGCACTTGTAGGAGTGGTTACTATCAATTTTGTTGAGTTGGGTTCACTTTTATTTTAAGTTACTAAAAATTTCAGAAAAAGATGAAGAGATTTTTGAGGGGCTCATCGAGGCGAAGCTCGAAGGATAAGCAAAGTGAAGAGAACAAGAAGCCCAAGTATAATCTCCCTCGTACTGCGGAGGTTTGGCCATGTGAATGGCCTTGTGATGAGTTCTTGAAAGAGGCCGGGATTCATGAAGATTTTTATCATTTTGATGAGAATGCAGGCCTCACCGCCTTCCTCCACGACCAGCGTGAACAGTATCTCTTACTCACCAATATCTTTGTGCAAAATTTTCAATTCCATGCTAGGAGATCACCACCTTCGGTGGAATTTTATTTATATGATGTGCATAAGGAGATGTCACTTGATGATTTTTGCCGGGTTTGTTTGATACCCTTTGAGGGTAGCATAGAGGAACCACATCGTAATGATGTGGAGGGATTTTATTGATATGATTGCTGTAGGGGAAACGAGGAAAGTTTCCCATGCGAGAATCACTAGCATACATTTTCCTGTTCTACGTTACTTCGCAATATTTGCTAGTAGATGCTTAATTGGTCGCGGGAACTGTGGGAACCTTAGTGCTCCTGATATTGCTATTTTGCGCGATGCCTTGTTACATGATACTACTTTCAGCTTAGGCACTATTGTTGCTAAACGGTTAAATCTGAACCGTACAAAGGGCCCCGACCTCGGAGGCATCTTTGCCTCGCGCCTTGCTGCACACTTTAACATACCTATCAGGCATTATGAGAAAGAGGAAAAGTTGCTGCCTCCTATTTCTTTAAGTTATAAGAGTATGGTAGCACATGAGTTTATTGTTAAGGATAAAAATAAGATACTCAAATATAAATTGATATTTAACAAAAATTATTGTGATTTTATTACCTTGCCTGCACCCTCTTTGTTTAACATATTTTCAGGCAAATACCTTGTCCCGCCGGAGGACATTCATGCCCACCGGAGCCAGATGTCAGCTGCAGAGCCGGAACCACCATCTGACCCTCATCGTCAGTCCGTTTACTAGTGGAATCCGGAGGAGATCGCCAGCCAGTGGCAATCTGAGGATCCTTCTCAGTACGACCCCAACTACAGTTTTGATCCATGGGCATAGACCAACTTAGGCCAAAAGCCTAAGCTTGGGGGAGTACGTATTTCCCACCAACATTACATTCATGTTCACACACTCATGCCAGTTGTCGGTGCTCATACTTTTTCATTGTATCATACATGCTAGTTTATTTTCCTTTTAAGCTTTCTTCTTGTGTGTTTGAAAAACCTTAAGAAAAAACCAAAAAAATTTAGTTGTAGCTTTTAGCTATTTTAATTTTCATGCATGTAGTAGTAGTAACTAAAAACAAAACCCAAAAATATTTCTCGTTCTTCTTTTCCTTGTTGGGAGCTTTCCCGTGTAAATAGTTTTTTTATTTCTTTTCTTCAGGGGTCGAGAGGAGAAGACCATAATGAAAATGTTGAGTGGCTCTTATATGCATTATTATTGATCTAACAAAGAACCCATATTACCTTGTCTTCTCTCTTGAATTGAATGCTTGCAGATTCCAGCTTAGTCCAATGCACGTGCACTATTATTATTATCCACACTATTCGGTCATGCAAGTGAAAGGCAATAATGACAATATATGATGAACTGATCGAGATGAGAAAAGCTGGTATGAACTCGACCTCTCTTGTTTTTGTGAATATGATTAGTTCATCGTTCCTGATTCAGCCTATTATGAAAGAAACATGTTTACAATTACAATTAGAGATTGTAGTTTCTTATGCCATGCTTAATCAGCTAGGAGTTTATAATGGTTTACCTTGTGTGACAACAGGCTATTAAAATGGTTGTGATGTGGTATGATGGGGTAGTATCCTCCTTTGAACGATTCGAGTGGCTTGACTTGGCACATGTTCACGCATGTAGTTGAAACAAAATCAAGATAGCCTCTATGATATTTATGTTCATGGTGAATTATATCCTACTCATGCTTGCATTCGGTGTTGATTAATTTTAATGCATGTTCATGACTGTTGTCGCTCTCTAGATGGTCGCTTCCCAGTCTCTTTCCAGCCTTCACTTGTACTAAGCGGGAATACTGCTTGTGCATCCAATTCCATAAACCCCAAAGTTATTCCATATGAGTCCACCATACCTACCTATATACGGTATCTACCTGCCGTTCCAAGTAAATTTGTATGTGCCAAACTCTAAACCTTCAAATAAACATTATGTTTTGTATGCTCGAATAGCTCATGTATCAACTAGGGTTGTCTGTATCCTCCATGCTAGGCGGCTTATTCTCAAGAGGAGTGGACTCCGCTCCTCACTCACGAGAAAATGGCTGGTCACCGGGATGCCTAGTCCCATGCTCAAATCAAATCAAAATAATTGCAAAAAAAACTCCCCCAGGATTGTTGTTAGTTGGAGGCACCCGTTGTTTCGGGCAAGCCATGGATTGATGCTTGTTGGTGGTGGGGGAGCATAAACTTTGCCATTCTGCCTGGGAACCGTCTATAATGTGTGTAGCATGGAGGATATCGAGATCTCTCGGTTGTTATGTTGACAATGAAAGTATACCGCTCAAAATACTATTCATATCTATTTCAAAACCGAGCTCTGGCACCTCTACAAATCCATGATTCCCTCTGTGAAGGGCCTATCTATTTACTTTTATGTTGAGTCATCATCCTCTTAGTAAAAAGCACCAGTTGGAGAGCACCGCTGTCATTTGCATCCATTACTATTAGTTTACATTCAGTATGACTTGACTGGATCTCTTTTACCATGAATTACAATGTCTAGTCAGTCCTCGATATTTAAAGGTGCTCAGCATTTATGTTTTGCGGTCTTGGAAAGGGCTAGTGAGATACCATCTTGTTATATCGTATTATGATTGTTTTGAGAAAGTGTTGTCATCCGAGATTTATTATTATTGCTCGCTAGCTGATTATGCCATCGATATGAGTAAACATGAGACCTAAGTGTTATTGTGAATATGGTTAGTTCATAATCTTTGCTGAAAACTTGAATGCTGGCTTTACATATTTACATCAACAAGAGCAAACAGAGTTTGTAAAAGTTTTTCTTTATTACTTTCAGTTTGTCAACTGAATTGCTTGAGGACAAGCAAAGGTTTAAGCTTGGGGGAGTTGATACGTCTCCGTCATATCTACTTTTCCAAACACTTTGGCCCTTATTTTGGACTCTAACTTGCATGATTTGAATGGAACTAACCCGGACTGACGCTGTTTTCAGCAGAATTTCCATGGTGTTATTTTTGCAGAAATAAAAGTTCTCGGAATGACCGGAAAATCAATGGAGATTATTTTTGGAATATATTAAAAAATACTAGAAGAAGAATCCATGTCAAGGGGCCCACACCCTGTCCACGAGGGTGGGGGCGTGCCCCCCTGCCTCGTGGGCCCCCTGACGCTCCACCGACCTCAACTCCGACTCCATATATTCGTGTTCGGGGAGAAAAATGAGAGAGAAGGATTCATCGCGTTTTACGATACGGAGTCGCCGCCAAGCCCTAAACTCTCTCGAGAGGGCTGATCTGGAGTCCATTCAGGGCTCCGGAGAGGGGAATCCGTCGCCATCGTCATCATCGACCTTCCTCCATCACAAATTTCATGATGCCCACCGTTGTGCGTGCGTAATTCCATCGTAGGCTTGCTGGATGGTGATGGGTTGGATGAGATTTATCATGTAATCGAGTTAGTTTGGTTAGGTTTTGATCCCTAGTATCCACTATGTTCTGAGATTGATGTTGCTATGACTTTACTATGCTTAATTGTTGTCTCTAGGGCCCGAGTGCCATGATTTCAGATCTGAACCTATTATATTTTCATGAATATATGTGAGTTCTTGATCCTATCTTGCAAGTCTATAGTCACCTATTATGTGTTATGATCCGTTAACCCCGAAGTGACAATAATCGGGACCATTACCGGTGATGACTGTAGTTTGAGGAGTTCATGTATTCACTATGTGTTAATGATTTGGTCTGGTATTCTATTAAAAGGAGGCCTTAATATCACTTAGTTTCCAATAGGACCACGCTGCCATGGGAGGGTAGAACAATAGATGTCATGCAAGTTCTTTTCCATAAGCACGTATGACTATATTCGGAATACATGCCTACATTACATTGATGAACTGGAGCTAGTTCTGTGTCACCCTAGGTTATAACTGTTGCATGATCAATCGCATCCGACATAATTCTCCATCACTGATCCAATGCCTACGAGCTTTTCATATATTGTTCTTCGCTTATTTACTTTTTTGTTGCTACTGTTACAAACACTATAAAACCCAAAAATGTTACTTTTGCTACCATTACCACTATTATCATATTACTTTGCTACTAAGTACCTTGCTACATATATTAAGTTTCCAGGTGTGGTTGAATTGACAACTCATCTCCTAATACTTGAGAATATCCGTTGCCTCCCCTTGTGTCGAATCAATAAATATGGGTTGAATACTCTACCCTCGAAATCTGTTGTGATCCCCTATACTTGTGGGTTATCATGCTCAAGTGTGTATAAATTGGTTGAAAAATCAAATATGTGTCCTTGGGTGCATGCTTAGGTCCCATGCAAGAAATGGGAATGAATTTCAAACATTAGGGCACCGTTGATTGCCGGCAAAACATTGAGATGTCTGGTTTTTAAAATTCTAGTAAATCCAAAACTCGTTTGTAATTCATGAAACTTGGCATGCTATCATGGAGCGCCATCAACATGCCATGGTACAAATTTTGTCCCATTTGAGGCAGGTTTGGGTATATGCTTCTCACAAACCGGAGCTTCTCACAACAAGCATGATGGTTTTCGGTAGGGAACGTCCCACCTTTGGGGACGAAACAATATCCATTGCCTCATATTGCTTTCAAATTTTTTCTCGTGTCAACATAGAACAATAGGAGTGTTGTGTGAAGTTTTGTGATTTTTCGAGGTTCGTTTGGACATTTTTATGCATTAATTGAGTTTTCAATGCATTTAAGTGCATAATTCAAATTTGAACTACATGCACATGCTCCAGTGCATATAAATTGGTTGAAAAATCAAATAGGTGTCCTTGGGTGCATGCTTAGGTCCCATGCAATAAATGGGAATGAATTTCAAACACTAGGGCACTGTTGATTGCCGGCAAAACATTGAGATGCCTGGTTTTTAAATTCTAGTAAATCCAAAACTCATTTGAAATTCATGAAACTTGGCATACTATCATGGAGCGGCATCAACATGCCGTGGTACAAATTTTGTCCCATTTGGGGCAGGTTTGGGTATATGCTTCTCACAAACCGGAGCTTCTCACAACAAGCATGATGATTTTCGGTAGGGAACGTCTCACCTTTGGGGACGAAACGATATCCATTGCCTCTTATTGCTTTCAAATTTTTTTCTCGTGTCAACATAGAACAACAGGAGTGTTGTGTGAATTTTTGTGATTTTTCAGGGTTCGTTTGGACATTTTTATGCATTAACTGAGTTTTCAATGCATTTATGTGCATAATTCAAATTTGATCTACATGCACATGCTCCAGTGCATATAAATTGGTTGAAAAATCAAATATGTGTCCTTGGGTGTGCATGCTTAGGTCCCATTCAAGAAATGGAATGTATTTCAAACACCAGGGCACCGTTGATTGCCGGCAAAACATTGAGATGCCTGGTTTTTAGATTCTAGTAAATCCAAAATTCTGTTAACCATTCACGTGACGCCATGTGCCTTGGTTTTAATGGCTGTAGGAAGTGCCATGCGGACAGCTGCTTGACCTTGACAGAACGGGAGGCATGCGAGCGCCGAACAGTGCGCAGGCTGACTGAGAGGTGTGCAAGCTGTCCTCGAGTGCGTAGGCTCACTGGGAAGCGTGCGAGCTGTACGCTGTGCAGGCTCACTGGGAAGCGAGCCCTTTGACTTCCATGGCCGCCCGCCTTGCTCGCATCCTCTCCATTAATGGCGCCCAAGCCACAGTTTAATTTGCTTTTTAAATATAAAACACTCATCGCAAACGTTTTAGATAGAACACCCATATGCAAAGTGAGAGCAGCGCGGGATTTGTGCATCCCTTCAACACAAACAGTTGTTTTGGATGACCCGTGTGCAACCACGTACAAACAATTTGGTAAGAATTGTTAATCCTTCTAACACTGTGATTTGTCAAAATATGAAGCTAAAAATCACTAGCAGTATCTAATTTTTGCAACTAAAATTCAGTAATTAAGCATAGATTTTGTTCATAGATTAAGCATTCGTTCTTAATTTATACAAACAGTTCAACTCGACTATTGAACCGACCAAACTTTTCCCCAATTGTTGCCAACCACGTACTGAAATAGCTAGTTCTACTATATATACTAGCTAATTTTAAGTATGTTGTACAGTTCCACAACATCTATAGTCAGATGAGCTGAACAAAATAGCCACTAAATACTACTACTACTGCAGAGGGGCTTTGTACTACTTTCGGATGCCTCTCCTCTGCCAAGCGCTCTCAATAAGAGGCAGAGGAGGAGGAGCCTACCGATGAGCTGGGCAACCGCAATGCGGTGCCTGCCGCTAATGCAGCTTCAGCGACGCTCACCTCGAACGCCCTCTACCGCTCCAGACGACCCCTCTCGAAGCGGTGGTTCTCCTCGTAGATCTCCTGATTCCTCGCCTCTGAGGCGGCGTGTGCCGCGAACACTACGGCAGTAAGTCTCTTTGCGTGCTCGATGAGGCAATCCTCCTCCTCCCGC
This sequence comes from Triticum urartu, assembly GCF_003073215.2. NCBI lineage: Eukaryota > Viridiplantae > Streptophyta > Magnoliopsida > Poales > Poaceae > Triticum > Triticum urartu. The sequence goes on along the minus strand of NC_053028.1, from coordinate 432,627,505 downwards.
AGGAACTCGGTGTAGCGCGCAAGGTCGCTGTCGCATGTGCAGGCATCCACCTCCGCCTCCCGCCTTCGGGCGGCGGTGGCGGAGCGAGTGATGACCCCGGCGGTCGACGGTGGGCTGACGGCCAGGGCGGCCGATGATGACCCACAAGTATAGGGGATCGATTGTAGTCCTTTCGATAAATAAGAGTGTCGAACCCAACTGTAACGCCCCGGATACAACTTTCCATATTTGTAACTCCGACTCTTGCCTTTTACGGAGATGCGATGAGATATTTGTTTCGTGGATGGGTTTTGTCTTCGTTTTGCATTTTGTTCATGTCATGCATTTCATATCATGTCATCATGTGCATCTCATTTGCATACGTGTTCGTCTCATGCATCCGAGCATTTTCCCCGCTGTCCATTTTGCAATCTGACACCCCCTCTTGCCTTTTTTGTGAGCGTGTGTTCTCGGAATGGACCGAGATTTGCCATGTGGCCTTGGTATACAACTGATAGACCGCCTGTCAAATTTCGTGTCATTTGGAGTCTATTTGATACTCCAACGGTTAACCGGGGAACCGTAAAGGCCTCATGTGTGTTGCAGCCCAACACCCCTCCAAAGTGGCCCAATAACCCTTCCAAACCTATCCCATGTCCTCCGTCGTCGGATCACGATCGCATGGCCAAAAACTACACCTCATTTGGACGAAAGCCCCCAAATGTATGTGCAACCCTCTCCAAATCCGGGTCGAAACCCTAGCTTTTTCCCCTCTCCACTGCCGGACGAAAGCCCCACCAGCCGGACGTGTCCACCACCTCCACCGCCGCCACGTGTCACCCGCTGGTTCGCCAAGCCGCGCGCCCACTTCACCGCGCCGGCCCGCCGGGGCCCAGGCGGGGCCCTCCTGGCCTGTGCGCGCGCCGCTGCCCGCGCCTTTCCGCTCCCAGCGCCGCCCCGCGCCCGAGGTCACCAGTCGCCTCAATCGCCGACCGCGACGACCCGCACCGCCACCGCGACGACCCACGCCGGCGCCTCTCCGCCGCGCCGCTCAGCACCTCGCCTCGCCGCCCCTCGGCATCCATGCCCGGATACGGCGAGATCCGGCCAGATCCGAGGCCCAGCACCTCGCCCTCCCCCCCTCGCACTACTCCGGCGATCTCCAGCACTGTTCCGGCGAGCCTCCCCGACGAACCTCGAAGGACGTGCAAACCCTAGATCTCAGATCGGGAGGTCCAAATATTCTCCAAGTCCCTTTTCTGCAATATTTTCAGGCCCCGTTCGTTATGCCATAACTTGTTGCATACTGCTCCACTTTGTGCGGGCTATATATCAAAATGTTCATCAGGATGTGCTCTTCTTTTTGTTCCATTGTGCCATGATTGTTTGAGTCCATCTTGATGCCAAAATTGTTGATGCAAGAGTGCTATAAATTGTTAGGTGATGTTTCTTATCAGATTATGAGCATTTGTCATTTTTGTCATATTTGTTGTGTGCATCATATGGGCATGAGCTCTACATGTGTTTTGATATATGCCATGCCATCTTTACAGGGGTGTATGCCAAGTATTTTTGTGATCTTTGTGGTGACTAGCACAAGCATGCAAAGTAGCCTTCATGATATTGCTGATTTAGGGGACTTAGAATTTTACCAAGTCTTTGCTCTGCTGTTATTTTTATACCATGTATTCATGTTGCGACAGTGAGATCCATGCTTCTTTTGAGTATGTTCAGTAAGGATGATCTAGACATATGGTCATGCTCTATCCATCCATGCCCCTGTTTGCATTTATGGAGTGCCCTAGCATATCTTAATCTTGCTCTGCGTTTGCTATAAAATGTTCCTGGCAAATTGTTTACATGTTAATCAATTTTTCCAAGGTTGTTGTAGTTGATCCATGCATGCTATGAGCTTGTTCTTGCTTTAGTTAGCTTCATGATCATGTCTTCTTGCTGGTAGTATGCTTATATTGTCATGCAATGCTTTGTCTTGAGTGAATCGAGCTCGCAAACATGCCTTCATAACTCTGTTTTTGCCATGCTCAGTTTTCTGCTGCCTGAATCTCTTAACGAAACTTGCTATGTTTACATGGGTCCCATCATATCTTCTGATCCTTTTTGGCTCATGGTCAGTAAGGGACTTTTGTTCTATGCTTTGGGTAGATTCATGCCATACCTTTGTTTCCTACGTTCAGTTCCTGTAGCATGTTGTTATCTTGCTCTAAACATTGCTTCCTGATGTTAATTCCTGGCATGTTAGTATTTTCACTAAGTGTGTGATGCTGATATCTTTTGCACTTTTGCCATGCTTGTTTGAACCTGCTCTTGTGTGATTTAGCCGTAGCTCAGTGTTCATCTTTTGTCAATCATTTTGAGTAGATCACTGCAATGTGCTTTGTTGCTATGTTGGAGTATAGTAGCTTAGTTTCTTGTTGCATTCTAGATGGCATCGTGTTGTTAATCGCAGAATTGTGCCATTATTGTTTTGCTTGCCATTTGCAAACCGTGCATCCGATTCCGGTGATCTTTATATCAATTTCGACCGAAATCAACTCATCTTTCCAGCGGCACACTTGGTTTGCCAAGTTGAGGCCTGGTTCAATTTTTCCCTTCCGAAGCATGCATATGCATTGCATATCACATCCCGCAGGTCATGCCATGTTTTGCATCATGTTGCTTGCGCATTGCACCGTGATTGATTGTTGGTACTTTGCTTGTGTTCTTGCTCTGGGTAGAGCCAGGAGACGAGTACGTGATCGAGGAACCCGTTGAGTACGCTTACGAGGATCAAGCTTTCGTCAACTCGGAGAACTTTGCAGGCAAGATGACCATACCCTCGAAATCACTTCTGTCTTTGCTTGCTATATGTTCCCTCTATTGCTATGCGCGATACCTACCACTTGCTATATCATGCCTCACATATTGCCATGTCAAGCCTCTAACCCACCTTTCCTAGCAAACTGTTGTTTGGCTATGTTATGGCTTTGCTCGGCCCCTCTTATAGCATTGATAGTTTCAGGTGAAGATGGAGTTTGTTCCATGTTGGAACATGATTATTGTTGGGATATCGTTATCATATCTTGTTTACTTTAATGCACCTATATACTTGGTAAAGGGTGGAAGGCTCGGCCTTATGCCTGGTGTTTTGTTCCACTCTTGCCGCCCTAGTTTCCGTCATACCGGTGTTATGTTCCTTGATTTTACGTTCCTTATGCGGTTGGGTGTTATGGGAACCCCTTGACAGTTCGCTTTGAATAAAACTCCTCCAACAAGGCCCAACCTTGGTTTTACCATTTTCCACCTAAGCCTTTTTCCCTTGGGTTCTGCAGACTCAAGGGTCATCTTTATTTTAAACCCCTGGGCCAATGCTCCTTCGAGTGTTGGTCCAAACTGGGCGATGTCCGGCGCCCCCTGGGCAACCAGGGTTTATGCCAACCCGACGTCTTGCCCATCCGGTGTACCCTGAGAACGAGATACGTGCGACTCCTATCGGGATATGTCGGCACATCAGGTGGCTTTGATGGTCTTGTTTTACCATTGTCGAAATGTCTTATAACCGGGATTCCGAGTCTGTTTGGGTCTTCCTGGGAGAAGGAATATCCTTCGTTGATCGTGAGAGCTTGTGATGGGCTAAGTTGGGACACCCCTGCAGGTTTTGAACTTTCGAAAGCCGTGCCCGCGGTTATGGGTAGATGGGAATTTGTTAATATCCGGTTGTAGATAATTTGGCACTTAACTTAATTAAAATGAATCAACTGCGTGTGTAGCCGTGATGGTCTCTTTTCCGCAGAGTCCGGGAAGAGAACATTGTCTCGTGTTATGCTTGAACGTAAGTGGTTTTAGGATCACTTCTAGTTCAGGACCGTTGCATTGATTCTCTTCTCGCTCTTATTTGCGTAAGTTAGCCACCATATATGTTAGTGCTTGCTGCAGCTCCACCTCACTACCCTTTCCTACCCATAAGCTTAAATAGTCTTGATCTCGCGGGTGTGAGATTGTTGAGTCCCCGTGACTCACAGATACTTCCAGACAGTTGTAGGTGCCGATGATACCAGTGCAGGTGACGCAACCCAGCTCAAGTGGGACCTCGATGAAGATCGTGTTCGTTGTGTTGTTTCGTTTCCTGTTGATCAGTAGTGGAGCCCAGTTGGGTCGACCGGGGATCTAGCAATTGGGGTTGCCTTCTTTTATTTTGGTTCTGTAGTCGGACCTTGATTGTATTCTGGATGATGTATGATATTTATGTATTGTTTGAAGTGGCGATTGTAAGCCAACTCTTTATCCCTTTCTTATTCAGTACATGGGATGTGTAAAGATTACCCCTCTTGCGACATGCCTACCATGCGGTTATGCCTCTAAGTCGTGCTCCGACACGTGGGAGATATAGCCGCATCGTGGGTGTTACATGTTGGTAATCAAATCCTTCCCCAACTTAGGAGCCCCTGCTTGATCGAATCGCTGACGTTGTTGAGTCTAGAAAAATGTTTTGAGTCTTATAGGATTATATATATCGGAGAGTAGGATTCTTTTTTACTCCCGAGTCCCTACGTCGCTCTGGTGAGGCCTCCTGACGTAGAGTTTTGACTCTTCTCTTCTCAAGTTTCACGAAAAAAATTAGGATCACGCGGGTATCTTGGAATCGTTCTAATGGTTTTGTGACGAGAACATTGTTCTTGGTGCCTCCTGACATTTAGGGGTTGTGGCAGTGTCCCGGGGAGTTGAGCTCTGAGGTGTTGTCGTCACAATTTTATCGTTGCAGTTCTGGAATACATGAGTTCGCCGACAACGAAAATCTCTTTTATGCAGTTGTTGGTGAGATAACCTCGACGCCACCCAGTACTGGGGCGGGAGTTCGGGAGTATTTCCATAACTCGTATAATGGATACATTTCGAAGGTTGAGGTAAATGCTTTCCGAAGGTTTCTTGGTTATGTGTTGAAGGATGGATACAGCTGGATGTAGGATTTGTTAGTTTTGGGTGAGATTTAATGCTTCCCCTGTATCCCCAACACATGATTGCATAACCGGAAAGTTTCGGGAGTTTATAAGTGGGAATTCAAGTATCACGTAGGATATCTTTCGAACAGACACATGATACGAGATGGGATCTATCATATGTTTGTTTCCGGATTATTTCCTATGTCAATCCTTTGTTTTTGTTTTCGTTTGTGGTATTCGAGTTGCTTTGAAGTCAAGTGTGGATTCCATACCTTTCCTAAGTGGTGTTCTCATATTTCTATGTGAATACTAATCCTTCGTGATAATCGAGATTGTCATGTCAATCCTTTTCAACCAGCGTGTTTCTCTTCAAGTGGATCCGATCATTTCAACATCCGCAAGATCACCTCTCAGTTTTCCCAACGTTGTTCGTTTCATCTGTCCTCAAGTTGCCTTTGTTTTTCCCCCCCCCCCCCCCCCCCTTTTTTTTTTGGGTATAAGTTTTTTTAATCAATTATCCATCTTATTTATGTGAAGTCTCTCCATTCTTCCCATCAGTGTTCTTACCCGGTGGTTCTCATGAAGATGTTCTACTAGTTCATCATTCTTCGTTCTCTTTCTTCTCCAGTGGTTCCAACTCAAGCCTTTTGGTGTTGATCGTATTCCTTTCCTCGTTTCAAATGTTTTCTCATGCCGGTGCACCTCATAATCATTCACTTCTCGCTATTCAATTGTTCCGGAGTGCTGAAGATATCTTGAAGATTCGTGTTTCCACTCTGTATTCGTTCAAGCTCTTGCGAGGTTGTTATCTCATTCAAGCCATTTAATTCAACGGGTGCAATCTCTCTTTTCAAGTAATCGTTCAACGGTGTATCTTTTGAGTGGGCCTTAACCCACAGCTCTTTCCCAGGACCTTACCTGACTCTTCTAACTTTTCTTGGAGCTATCCCCAAAATCTTTTTAAAAGTTTGACGTAAGAATGAGTTATCATCAGTCAAATGCCTTTCTCCAAGATCTTTCAATTCTTTTCATCGTTGGTTCAACCTTTCTATTCTTCATCACGAAGTATCTCAACAATTCATGGTGGTGTTTCTCATCGTAATTCTCTGCATTTGAAGACCGAAGAAGAGTTTTTCCTCCAAATCTTATCCTTTCTCTCAAAGATTCGTGATTTTAGCTTGTTGCCATCCTCTCATAATTGTTTTCGATTGTGAGAATCCTTTTCACCCATCCGGAGCAGGTCAGGAGTCTTTTCAGTCTGATTCTCCGGAGGCCATCATTTCGGGTTTATTCATTCTTAGCTTTCAGCTCTCGTTCTCCAATCTTACCAGTGCATCGCTCAAGTATTCTCTAATCAGCTCGTGATCTATTCGTTCTCTTGTATCAAATTCCCTCAAGTATCTTCGTTCTTTTTATAATTCTTCCCGGTGTCTTCCTTATATTTTTTTGTTCATTTTCAATTCTTACGTTGGTTCATTCAAGAGTTCTATTCCTTGGTTAACATATAAATTCATTCATTCTTTCCAAATCCCACCGGTGGATCGTTGAAGACTTTTATCAAGTTTGCGCTATATCTATCTTAATCCTTTATACGAGAATAAGTAGTATGCCAAATCCGTTGATTGTCATCAATTTAAAATTGGTGAAGGATAAGTATAATGTAATTCGTATTCTTCTTTCATCGAGTAAATTCAATTCCTGCTTTCCGGAGTGGTTCATCATATCACATTCTCGGTTCGAGATGCTTTATCTTTTCTTTTCCAAGAGTTCCAAGCTCTCGCAATTATATCACCACGGAGATTCATCTAAATCATTGCAAGGATTCACCTTGTGTTTTCAACTTCTCTTTCCTTTCGTTTGATCATTCTTTTATTACCGGAGTTCTTCATGGAGGCTCTACATGATGGTTCATCAAGGATTTAATTCCTTCTCGAGGTGTTCATTGAGATTCTTTTCAGAGGAGCTCAAGTTTTCTTCATCTTGCAACCCGGAGTGCAATTGTTCTCCCTTATCTTTTGAGGTGGTAATATATCATTCTTCATTCACAAGAATGAGATATTTAAACCCATAACTTTCTTCCTTAGAGTTATCTTGGTATAGTTTTCACCTAAAGCCTTCCATTGGGAATGTTGCTCCTTATGGTGATTACCTATGATCCAAGTTTTCTTATCACCTCGATGGAAGAAGCTTTTATCTTTTCTAGCTCCCAATCAAAAAAATTTGGTGAGTGGCAGGTTGTCACCTCATAATTTTGAGATGTCTTCTATAAGCCCACATCAAGCTTATCCTTTCGTTATTGATAATCCAACGACTCCGTTCTAGCATTTTTTGTAAGCGTGCTCTCTCAAGATCTTGTTTCCCTCCGTTCTTTTCATTCCATTCTTTCTTTCTTCCGGAGGCATTGTGATGTTGCTCTTTTCTCTCATCATTTCGAATGGTGAGGATCGTGTTCTTTTCATGCTTATCCATTTAACCGGAGTGTTGTGCCCTCTACTCAAGTTCTTTTCATCTTATCAAGTCTTGCATCTCTTTTCAACCGGAGTGCTGTCTGAATTTGTTCTTCCTCGTTCCTCTTTACTAACGGAGTGTTTTCAACTTCGTTCATCTCCATTGTATTCTTTTCTCGAAATGGTTTAACCTCTCAAGGTTCGTGGTTTCACTCATTTGTCGAAGAAGCAACTTAGTTTTACCTCTCCTCTTCCTCTTCCTTTTCCCTCCGGTGCCATCCTAGATCTCGGGACGAGATCCTCTCGTAGTGGTGGAGTGTTGTAACGCCCCGGATACAACTTTCCATATTTGTAAATCTGACTCTTTCCTTTTCCGAAGATGCGATGCGATATTTCTTTCGTGGTTGGGTTTTGTCTTTGCTTTGCATTTTGTTCATGTCATGCATTTCATATCATGTCATCATGTGCATCTCATTTCCATACATGCTCGTCTCATGCATCCGAGCATTTTCCTCGTTGTCCGTTTTGCAATCCGACACCCCTCTTGCCTTTTTTGTGAGCGGGTGTTAATCGTTCTCGGAATGGACCGAGATTTGCCAAGTGGCCTTGGTATACCACCGGTAGACCGCTTGTCAAATTCCGTGTCATTTGGAGTTCGTTTGATACTCCAACGGTTAACCGGGGAACCGTAAAGGCCTCGTGTGTGTGTTGCAGCCCAACACCCCTCCAAAGTGGCCCAATAACCCTTTCAAACCAATCCCATGTCCTCCGCCGTCGGATCACGATTGCGTGGCCGAAAACTACACCTCATTTGGACACTCCCACCTCCTTCTATGTATAAATATGTGCAACCCTCTCCAAATCTGGGTCGAAACGCTAGCTTTTTCCCCTCTCCGCCGCCGGACGAAAGCCCCACCAGCCGGACGTGTCCGCCACCTCCACCGCCGCCATGTGTCGCCCATTGGTTCGCCGAGCCGCGCGCCCACTTCGCCGCGCCTGCCCGCGCGCCAGCCCGCCAGGGCCCAGGCGGGGCCCTCCCGGCCCGTGCGGGCGCCGGCCGCCGCAACCGCCGACCGCGACGACCCGCACCGCCACTGCGATGACCCGCACCGGTGCCGCTCCGCCGCGCCGCTCAGCACCCCGCGTCGCCGCCCCTCGGCATCCGCGCCCGGATACGGCGAGATCCGGCCGGATTCAAGGCCCAGCACCTCCCCCCCGCACTACTCCGGCGATCTCCGGCACTGTTCCGGCGAGCCTCCCCGACGAACCTCGAAGGACATGCAAACCCTAGATCTCAGATCCGGATGTCCAAATATTCTCCAAGTCCCTTTTCTGCAATATTTTCAGGCCCTGTTCATCATGCCATAACTTGTTGCATACTGCTCCATTTTGTGCGTGCTATATATCAAAATGTTCATCAGGATGTGCTTTTCATTTTGTTCCATTGTGCCATGCTTGTTTGAGTCCATATTGATGCCCAAATCATTTATGCAAGAGTGCTATAAATTGTTAGGTGCTTTTTCTTATCAGATTATAAGCATTTGTCATTTTTGTCATATTTGTTGTGTGCATCATATGGGCATGAGCTCTACATGTGTTTTGATCTATGCCATGCCATCTTTACAGGGGTGTATGCCATGTATTTTTGTGATATTTGTGGTGACGAGCAAAAGCATGCAAAGTAGCCTTCGTGATATTGCTGATTTCAGGGACTTAGAATTTTATATTCCTTGCTCTGGTGTTATTTTTATGGCATGTATTCATGTTGCTACAATGAGATCCATGCTTCTTTTGAGTATGTTCAGTAAGGATGATTTGGACATATGGTCATGCTCTATCCATCCGTGCCCCTGTTGCATTTATGGAGTGCCCTAGCATGTCTTAATATTGCTCTACTTTTGCTATAAAATGTTCCTGGCATATTGTTTACATGTTAATCAATTTTGCCAAGGTTGTTGTAGTTGATCCATGCATGCTATGAGCTTGTTCTTGCTTTGGTTAGCTTCATGATCATGTCTTCTTGCTGGTAGTATACTTATATTGTCATGCAATGCTTTGTGTTGAGTGAATCGAGCTTGCAAACATGCCTTCATAACTCTATTTTTTCCATGCTCAGTTTTCTGCAAAGTCTAAATCTATTAACGAAACTTGCTATGTTTACATGGGAGCCATCATATCTTCTGATCCTTTTTGGCTCATGGCCAGTAAGGGACTTTTCTTCTATGCTTTAAGTAGATTCATGCAATGCCTTTATTTTCTACATTCAGTTCCTGTAGCATGTTGTTATCTTGCTCTAAACATTGCTTCCTGGTGTTAATTCCTAGCATGTTAGTATTTTTCACTAAGTCTGTGATGTTGATATCTTTTGCACTTTATCCATGCTTGTTTGAACCTGCTCTTGTGTGATTTAGCCATAGCTCAGTGTTTATCTTTTGTCAAGCATTTTGAGTAGATCACTGCTGTGTGCTTTGTTGCTATGTTGGAGTGCAGTAGCTTAGTTTCTTATTGCATTCTAAATGGCATCATGCTGTTAATTGCAGAATTGTGCCATTATTGTTTTGCTTGCCATTTGCAAACCGTGCATCCGATTCCGGTGATCTTTATATCGATTTCGACCGAAATCAACTCATCTTTCCGACGGCACACTTGGTTTGCCAAGTTGAGGCATGGTTCAATTTTTCCCTTCCGAAGCATGCATATGCATTGCATATCACATCCCGCAGGTCATGCCATGTTTTGCGTCATGTTGCTTGCCCATCGCACCATGATTGATTGTTGGTCCTTTCCGTGTGTTCTTGATTTGGGTAGAGCCGGGAGATGAGTAGGTGATCGAGGAACCCGTTGAGTATGCTTACGAGGATCAAGCTTTCGTCAACTCGGAGAACTTTGTAGGCAAGATGATCATACCCTCGAAATCACTTCTATCTTTGCTTGCTAGATGTTCGCTCTATTGCTATGCCGCGATACCTACCACTTGCAATATCATTCCTCCCATATTGCCATGTCAAGCCTCTAACCCACCTTTCCTAGCAAATCGTTGTTTGGCTATGTTCCCGCTTTGCTCAGCCCCTCTTATAGTGTTGCTAGTTGCAGGTGAAGATGAAGTTTGTTCCATGTTGGAACATGATTATTGTTGGGATATCATTATCATATCTTGTTTACTTTAATGCACCTATATACTTGGTAAAGGGTGGAAGGATCGGCCTTATGCCTGGTGTTTTGTTCCACTCTTGCCGCCCTAGTTTCCGTCATACCGGTGTTATGTTCCTTGATTTTGTGTTCCTTATCCGGTTGGGTGTTATGGGAACCCCTTGACAGTTCACTTTGAATAAAACTCCTCCAGCAAGGCCTAACCTTGGTTTTAAAATTTGCCACCTAAGACTTTTTCCCTTAGGTTCTGCAGACTCAAGGGTCATCTTTATTTTAAACCCCCGGGCCAGTGGTCCTCCGAGTGTTGGTCCAAACTGGGCGATGTCCGGCACCCCCTGGGCAACCAGGGTTTATGCCAACCCGATGTCTTGCCCATCCGGTGTGCTCTGAGAACGAGATACGTGCGACTCCTATCGGGATTTGTCGGCACATTGGGTGGCTTTGCTGGTCTTGTTTTACCATTGTCGAAATGTCTTGTAACCGGGATTCCGAGTCTGATCGGGTCTTCCTGGGAGAAGGAATATCCTTCGTTGATCATGAGAGCTTGTGATGGGCTAAGTTGGGACACCCCTGCAGGGTTTTGAACTTTCGAAAGCCGTGCCCGTGGTTATGGGCAGATGGGAATTTGTTAATATCCGGTTGTAGAGAATTTGACACTTAACTTAATTAAAATGAATCAACCGCGTGTGTAGCCGTGATGGTCCCTTTTCGGCGGAGTCCGGGAAGAGAACACGGTCTCGTGTTATGCTTGAACATAAGTGGTTTCAGGATCACTTCTTGATCACTTCTAGTTCACAACCGTTGCATTGCTTCTCTTCTCGCTCTTATTTGCGTAAGTTAGCCACCATATGTGCTAGTGCTTGCTGCAGCTCCACCTCACTACCCTTTCCTACCCATAAGCTTAAATAGTCTTAATATCGCGGGTGTGAGATTGCCGAGTCCCCGTGACTCACAGATACTTCCAAATAGTTGCTGATGCCGATGATACTAGTGCAGGTGACGCAACCTAGCTCAAGTGGGAGCTCGATGAAGATCGTGTCCGTTGTGTTGTTTCGTTTCCTGTTGATCAGTAGTGGAGCCCAGTTGGGTCGATCGGGGATCTAGCAATTGGGGTTGTCTTCCTTTATTTTGCTTCCGTAGTTGGACATTGATTGTATTCTGGATGATGTATGATATTTATGTATTGTTTGAAGTGGTGATTGTAAGCCAACTCTTTATCCCTTTCTTATTCAGTACATGCGATGTGTAAAGATTACCCCTCTTGCGGTTATGCCTCTAAGTCGTGCTCCGACAAGTGGGAGATATAGCCACATCTTGGGTGTTACACCAACGAGGAGCAGAAGGAAATGACAAGCGGTTTTTAGTAAGGTATTCTCTACAAGCACTGAAATTATCGGTAATAGATAGTTTTGTGATAAGGTAGTTTGTAACGGGTAAGAAGTAATAAAAGTAAATAAGGTACAGTGTAACACCCACAATGCAGCTATATCTCCCACGTGTCGGGGCACGACTTAGAGGCGTAGCCGCATGGTAGGCATGTCGCAAGAGGGGTAATCTTTACACATCCCATGTACTGAATAAGAAAGGATAAAGAGTCGGCTTACAATCGCCACTTCATGCAATACATAAATAATCATACATCATCCAGAACATAATCAAGGTCCGACTACGAGCCAAAATAAAGAAAGACAACCCCAAATGCTAGATCCCCGATCGCCCCAACTAGGCTCCTCTACTGATCATCCGGAAAAGAAACATAGTAACGGCCCGAATCCTCATCGAACTCCCACTCGAGTTTGGTAGCGTCCCCTGCACTGGCATCATCGGCACCTGCATCTATTTGGAAGTATCTGTGAGTAACGGGGACTCAGCAATCTCACACCCGCGAGAACAAGACTATTTAAGCTTAAGGGTAGGAAAGGGGTGGTAAGGTGGAGCTGCAGCAAAGCACTAAGCATATATGGCGGCTAACTTACGCAAAAGAGAGCGAGAAGAGAAGCAATGCACGATCGAGACGCTAATAGTGATCAAGAAGTGATCCTGAAGCTACTTACGTTCAAGCATAACACAAGACTATGTTCTCTTCCCGGACTCCGCCGAAAAGAGACCATCATGGCTACACACGCGGTCGATTCATTTTAATTAAGTTAAGTGTCAAATTCTCTAGAACCGCATATTAACAAATTACCATCTCCCATAACCGCGGGCACGACTTTCAAAAGTTCAAAACCCTGGAGAGGTGTCCCAACTTATCCCATCACAAGCTCTCATGGTCAACGAAGGATATTCCTTCTCCCAGGAAGACTCGATCAGTCTCGGAATCCTGGTTACAGGACATTTCGACAATGGTAAAACAAGACCAGGAAAGCCGTCCGAATGTGCCGACAAATCCTGATAGGAGCTGCACATATCTCGTTCTCAGGGCACACCAGATAGGCAATCAATACAACTAAAACCAACCCTCAAGTTTCCCCGAGGTGGCGCTGCAAGGGGCTCTAATTTGGACCAACACTCAGAGGAACACTGGCCCGGGGGTTTAAAAGAAAGATGACCCTTGAGTCCGCGGAACCCAATGGAAAAAGGCTTAGGTGGAAAATGGTAAAACCAAGGTTGGGCCTTGCTGGAGGGGTTTTATTCAAGGCGAACTGTCAAGGGGTTCCCATTATCACCCAACCGCGTAAGGAATGCAAAATCAAGGAACATAACACCGGTATGACGGAAACTAGGGCGGCAAGACTGGAACAAAAGGCCATGCATAAGGCCGAGCCTTCCACCCTTTACCAAGTATATAGATGCATTAAACTAAATAAGAGATAATAATGATATCCCAACAATATCCATGTTCCAACAAGGAACAAACTTCATCTTCACCTGCAACTAGCAACGCTATAAGAGGGGCTGAGAAAAAGCGGTAACATAGCCAAACAATGGTTTGCTAGGAAAGGTGGGTTAGAGGCTTGACATGGCAATATGGGAGGTATGATATAGCAAGTGGTAGGTAGCCCGGCATGGCAATAGAGCGAACAACTAGCAAGCAAAGATAGAAGTGATTTTGAGGGTATGGTCATCTTGCCTGCAAAGTTCTCCGAGTTGTAGAAAGCTTGATCCTCATTAGCATACTCAACAGGTTCCTTGATCACGTACTCGTCTCCTGGCTCTACCCAAGGCAAGAACACAAGCAAAGGACCAACCATCAATCACGGTGCAATGCACAAGCAACATGATGCAAAACATGGCATGATATGCAAGACATGATATGCAATGCATAAGCATGCTCCGGAAGGAAAAGGAAGAACAAGGCATGAACTTGGCAAACCAAGGATGCCGCTGCAAAGATGAGATGATTTTGGTTGAAATCGATATAAAGATCACCGGAAACGGATGCACGGTTTGCAAATGGCAAGCAAAACAAGAATGGCACAATTCTGCGATTAACAGCACGATGCCATCTAGAATGCAACAAGCAACTAAGCTACTGCACTCCAACATATCAACAAGGCATATGGCAGTGATGTACACAAGATTCTTGACAAAACATGAACACTGAGCTACAGTTAAATCACACAAGAGCAGGTTCAAACAAGCATGGCAAAAGTGCAAAAGATATAAGCTTCACATGCTTAGTGAAAATACTAACAAGCCAGAAATAACATCAGGAAGCAATGTTTAGAGCAATCAAACAACATGCTACAGGAACATATCATAGCAAACAAAGGCATGGAATGAATCTACTAAAAGCATAGAACAAAAGTCCCTTAATGATCATGAGCCAAAAAGGCATAGAAGATATAATGGCACCCATGTAACATAGCAAGTTTTATTAACAGCGTCAGACTTACTAGAAAACAGAGCATGGCATAAACAGAGTTTTGAAGGCAGCTTTGCAAGCTCAAATCACTCACCACAAACCATTTCATGACAAAACAAGCATAGCATCAGCAAGATGACATGTTCATGAAGCTAACCATGGCAAGAGCAAGTTCATAGCATGCCTGGATCACTAGCAACAACCATGGCAAAATTCATTAACATGTAAACAATCTGCCAGGAACATTTTATAGCAAAACTAGAGCAAGAATTAGACATGCTAGAGCACTCCATAATTGCAAATAGGGGCATGGATGGATAGAGCATAACCATATGTACAAAACATCCTTACTGAAGGTACTCAAAACAAGCATGGATCTCACTGTATCATCATGTTTACATGGCATCAAAATAACAGCAGGAAAATGACAGTAAAATCCTAAGTTCCTGAAATCAGCAATATCACGAAGGCTACTTTGCATGCTTGTGCTAGTCACCACATTGATCACAAAATACATGGCAAGCACCTCTGTAAAGATAGCATGGCATAGCTCAAAACACATGTAGAGCTCATGCCCAGATGATGCACACATCAATTGTGACAAAAATGACAACTCATCATAATCTAATAAATAGCAGCAGTTAACAATTTATAGCACTCTTGCATCAATGATTAGGGCATCAAGATGAACTCAAACAAGCATGCCACAATGTAATGAAATGAACAGCATCTCCCAATGAACATTTTGATATCTTATATGCATGAAACAGAGCTACGTTCACCGAGTTATGGGGCAATGAACAGTGCATTAAAAAGTTGCAGAAAAAGGACTTAGAGAAAATATATCCCTTCGGACCTGATCTAGGGTTTCATGGCGAGCGAACCGAGGTTCGCCGGAGCAACTGGCTAGAGTGGAGGGGGTGGTCGCCGAAGCGCTGGGGCATCAGATCCGGCCGACCCGTGGCCGGATCTGGCCGGAGGAGCGGCGACGTCGAGCGGGCACGGCGAGGCACGACTGGGCGGCGCGGCGTCGAGCGCGGGCGGCGACTGGTGGCGGCGAGGCGGAGCAGCACCGGCGGAGGAGCAGGGCGGCACTGGCAGAGGAGTGGGACGGCGTCGGCGGAGAGGCTCACGCCCTCGCGCGGGCGAGCGGCGGCGGCGTGCGGGTTGGCGGCGGTGGCGGGACTGGGGGGCCACGTGGCGCGCCCCTGTTGGCTGCGGGCATCAGCGGTGGACGTGTCCGGCGCCGGCGGACATGTCCGGCGGTGGAGAGGGTTGAATCTAGGGTTTTGGACCCGAGATTTGGATGGGGTGCACATATTTATAGCTAGGAGGAGGTAGGAGTGTCCAAATGGAGTGTGGTTTTCGTCCACATGATCGTGATCTGACGACGGAGGACATGGAAGGGGTTTGGACGGGTTATTGGGCCGTTTTGGAGGGGTGTTGGGCTGCAACACACACGAGGCCTTTGCAGTTCCCCGGTTAACCGTTGGAGCATCAAACGTACTCCAAATGGCACAAAATTTAACAAGCGGTCTACCGGTGGTGTAGCAAGTCCGCTTGGCAAATCTTGGTCCATTCCGAGAACGTTTAACACCCACTCACGAAAAGAGACAACAAGGGTGCACGGGTGCACGTAGGAGTGTCGGATTGCAAAACGGACAACGGGGAAAATGCTCGGATGCATGAGACGAACACATATGCCAATGAGATGCACATGATGACATGATATGAAATGCATGACATGAACAAAATGCAAAACGAAGAGAAAACCCAACCACGAAGGAAATCTCATAACTTAAAACTGAGAATGGCAGAGTCGGAGTTACAAATGTGGCAAGTTACATCCAGGGTGTTACAACACTCCACCACTACGAAAGGATCTCGTCCCGAGATCTAGGACTGAAAGAACTCCGGATATTCAGAACGGAGGTGATCCTGGCACTCCTAGGTGGCTTCTCGGTCAGAATGGTGTGACCACTTCACTTTCAGGAATTTGATAGACTTGTTGCGAGTCTTGCGCTCGGTTTCTTCAAGAATAGCAACGGGATGCTGATGATAAGACATGTCTTCTTGGAGGTCAATCTCTTCGAAGTTGATGGTGCGCTCAGGAGTCTTGAAGCACTTGCGAAGCTGTGACACGTGAAACACATCGTGCACGTTTGCGAAGTTGGACGGAAGCTCAAGTTGATAGGCGAGATCGCCTCTTTTACCAATGATCTTGAAAGGACCCACGTATCTAGGGGCAAGCTTCCCTTTGATACCGAAGTGAAGAGTCCCTTTCATTGGAGAGACGCGGAGGTAGACATGGTCTCTGATCTCGAAAGCCAAGTCACGGTGCTTTCTATCATAATAACTCTTCTGGCGCGATTGCGCGACTTTGAGATTATCACGGATCACTTTGCACATTTCTTCTGCCTCTGTGATTAAGTCATTGCCAAGAAGTTGGCGTTCACTAGTCTTTGACCAATTAAGAGGAGTACGACACTTTCTGCCATAGAGAATCTCGAATGGGGCCTTGCCCGAGATCGCTTGGAAGCTGTTGTTGTAGGAGAACTCAGCATATGGAAGACAATCTTCCCACATCATACCGAAGGAAATGACACAAGCCCTGAGCATATCTTCAAGAATTTGATTGACTCGCTCGACTTGGCCACTAGTTTGAGGATGGAAGGCTGTGCTGAAGCGAATGTTGGTGCCCATGGCCTTCTGGAAGGAGTCCCGGAACTTAGAAGTGAAGATGCTTCCACGATCTAAAGATATCAACTGCGGAATGCCGTGCAAGGAGACAATCCTGGAGGTGTATAGCTCTGCCAACTGAGCTGCTGTGATAGATTCCTTGATTGGAAGGAAATGAGCCACTTTAGTAAGCTTGTCGATGACAACGAAGATAGCATCATTTCCATGTTTGGACTTGGGAAATCCAGTAATGAAGTCCATCTCAATATGGTCAAACTTCCATTCTGGAATGGCAAGAGGTTGGAGGAGACCAGCTGGCCGTTGGTGTTCTGCTTTCACTCTTCTACAGACATCACATTCATTCACGAACTAAGCAATTTCTCGCTTCACTCGAGTCCACCAATACGACTGCTTGAGGTCATTCTACATCTTTGTACTTCCAGGATGAATGGATAGAAGGGAATTGTGTGCCCCGTTCATAATGACTTTCCTTAGATCACCTTTAGGAACCACAATTCGATCCTCGAAGAATAGAGTGTCTTTGTCATCAATGCGATAGCACTTATACTTGGGTTGGCTCTTGGCAATCCCATTTTTCACCTTCTTCACCATGGAATCAAGAAGTTGTGCCTCACGAATTTGATCTTCCAAAGTAGGAGAGACTTGGAGGTTGGCAAGAAAGCCTTGAGGAACAACTTGGAGATTCAATTTTCGGAAAGCTTCACAATGATCCGGTTCGAAGGGCTTGAGAATTAAGCTGTTGCAGTAAGCCTTCCTGCTCAGAGCGTCTGCAACGACATTGGCCTTGCCTGGAGTATATTCGATACTCGGATTGTATTCCTGAATCATTTCGACCCAACGAGTCTGTCTGAGGTTGAGGTTGGGTTGAGTGAAGATGTACTTGAGGCTCTTATGATCTGTGAAGATGTCGACTTTCCTTCCCAACAAGAGATGTCTCCACGTTAATAATGCATGGACAACTGCCGCCAACTCGAGGTCGTGAGTGGGGTAGTTCCTTTCGTTGGGCTTCAACTGACGAGAGGTATAGGCAACAACTTTCTTCTATTGCATTAACACAGCACTGAGACCTTGCAGGGAGGCATCACATGAAACTTCAAATGGCTTGGATTCATTAGGAGGAGTTAAAACAAGAGATGTGACTAACTTCTCTTTGAGGGTGTTGAAAGCGACGTCACATTTAGGCGTCCATACATACTTGACATGCTTCTCAAGGAGGTTGGAAAGAGGCTTTGCAATCTTAGATAAATTCTCAATGAATCTTCGACAATATATAGCTTGCAAGCCCAAGAAAACTGTGGAGCTTCTTGACATTCTGAGGCGGTTCCCAATTCACAATTGCAAACACCTTCTCAAGATTAACACCAAGGTAAAGAACTTCGTCAAGCCAGAACTCACACTTGGAAAACTTCGCATAGAATTGATGCTCTCTGAGTTTCTCGAGTACCAATCTCAAGTGCTTGGCATGATCCTCCTTATTCTTGTAAAAGACCAAAATATCATCGAGATAGACCAAGACGAAATCATTTGTGTAAGGGTTGAAGATGAAGTTCATCATGCGAGAGAATGTTGGAGGAGCATTGACAAGGCCGAAAGACATGACAATATATTCATAAGAACCATAGCTTGTTCTGAATGTTGTCTTGGGGATATCTTGTTCATGAATGCGAAACTAATGATAACCCATACAGAGGTCAAGCTTGGAGAATACTTGATCACCTTTAAGTTTCTCGAATAGCAAATTGATGTTGGGAAGTGGGTACTTGTTCTTTATTATCTTCTTGTTCAGTGGATGGTACTTGACGCGGAGTCGTTCCATTCCATCCTTCTTCTTGACAAAAAGAACACCACAACCCCATGGAGATGAACTCGGTTTGATCAGACCCATGCGCTCTTTTTCATCTTGTTGTTTTTTCAACTCCTTCAACTCTTCTGGTCCAGGCTTTTAAGGACACTTGTGTCGGCGTTCTGGGAACGGGGGTCCCCAGACTTGCCTGCCTGCGGCTTGCGGTGTGGCTCAAAGGGGGCCCAGCACGGCCTGTCTTCACCAACACAAACCCAAGACCCTCGCGAGGGGCCAAGCCTCGCGGGGCGGACGACGCGGAGCTTCCTCAGGCACGGCCTCATCAGGCTGGCTCACAAGGAGGCGGAGATATCAAGGTGGGGTACCTCACGAGGTGCCCGTGACGCAAGCCATGATGACTCAGGGCGCCAGGCGGGTGCCAGCCCGCGCAGCATCCTCCTTTCCTCTTTGGTGCAAAGGGGACAAGCGCAGCCGCGGAGTACCGAGGCATCAGCAAAGGTTGCCATTTCGGTGCAATGAGACCAAGACCAGGAGGACTACGAGATGGAGGTCATCGTGGAGCCCAAGACGGCATCATCACCAGAGCTTTGCGCAGACGAAGACTACTTTTGTCAGGATAGCTAATACTTGCTGTCCCCCTTCAAATTAGCCCGCCATTGTTAGCTCCATTCTTGCTCGATATTTGGGAAGAGGACCAGGGCCTCTATAAATAGGACCAGCCACCCACAGAGCAAGGGGTGGTGAGTTGGAGAGGTTGGGAAGTAGGAAGGAAGAGGCTCGTTAGAGAGGGTCTCGATCAGAGAGAGAGATAGAGAGAAAGGTGACTGAACTCTTCTCAGTAGTTCATCCCCCCAGCCAAGAACAGACCCTCGCGAGGCTGTTCTTCCTTGTATTGTTCATCATCATCAGCCCAAGAGGCAATCCACCACACCACACACTGGAGTAGGGTATTACACCACAACGGTGGCCTGAACCAGTATAAACCCTGTGTCTCTTGTGTTGTTCTTTCCGTAGTTTAGATCCTAGCATGGCGGAGGGGTGCAGGTAGGTAGGAGGCGAAATCTCCGCGCGCACCCTAGTGTTCGAACCTCAAGGGTCTGCCGGAACCCAAAATCCGACAGCATGCAAATAGGTTCCGTGCCAGGCTCCAAATCGATAACGAATTCAACTGGCCGGTGAGGAGGCATTCCCAGAAGCTCTTCTGGAAAGACGTCTTGATATTAACAAACGACTGGAATCTGAGAGATGGCATTCAACTCGCCCTTCTCATTGAGAGAAAATAGTCGAATGGTATCCTCACGAGCGGCATAGATGATCACATCCTCAGAAGAGTGTGTCAATTGAATCTTCCTGGTAGCACAATCAAGCTGGGCCTTGTGCTTAGAAAGCCAGTCCATGCTGAGAATTAGATCAATATCCGAGTCACCAAGAACAACAGGAGAAGACAAAAATTTATAGTCACCCATCTTGATAACGGAATCCGGAACGAATACTCGAGAAGTTATTTGTCGGGCCGGAGAAACAATAGACAAAGGTCTTGGCAATACTTGAGTAACCAAATCATGCATAGCCACAAAAGATCTTGAAATGAAAGAATGCGATGCACCAGTATCAAATAAGACTTTTGCAGGAATATCATTAATAGGAATATTACCCATGATTACGTCTGAGGAGTCCTCTGCCTGAGCTGCGTTCATCATGTTGACCTTTGCAAACATGGAATTATGCTTGACCACTGCATTGCTGGCAGATCTCACAGGAGGAGGAGGCGGAAGGCGCCTTTGGTTGAAACACTTGTTTGCATAGTGCCCTTTCTGCTGACACTTGTTGCAAGTAACCTCTGAGAGCGGCCAATGATAAGGAGCACTTGACCTTGGAGTATGAGACTGAGCTTTGTTCTGATAGCCTAGGTTGGGTGGGTGGGAAGATCCATTGCCATCTTTGCTCTTTTGCTGGTAAGGCTCATGAAATGGACGAGGAGGAGGCAACCAGAACTTCTGTTGCTTAGCTACCACTTGTGAAGAAGAAGAAGATTGAACTGTATCCCTGACTCTCTTCTTAGATGGCTCACACTTCAGCTGAGCAGCTTCTTGCTTCAGTGCCATGTTGTAGAATTCATCAAACTTAGTCGGCTCAAGAAGCACGAGAGCTAATTGCAGATCTTCTCCGAGGCCATCTCTGAATTGATAAATCATACTCTTTTCATCAGGAATGTCTTGTTTAGCGAAGCGAGCAAGTCTCTGAAACTGGATATTGTATTGATACACGGACATGCTGCCTTGCTTGAGATTGCGGAACTCCTCACGCTTGCTCTCAGCAACACTTTGTGGGATGTGATGATCTTTGAAGTCTCGGCGGAAATCATCCCAGGTAATCATAGGACCTCCGCTGGATTCTCTGTATTGTTGATACCACTCAGCAGCTTGATCCTTGAGTTGAAATGAAGCAAACTTGACAAAGTCCTCAGGCTTGACATTGCTACACTCAAAATGTTTGTAGATATCCATGAGTTAGTCGTTGGCGTCTGTCGCCTCGACACAGTTGCTGAAGGACTTCAGTTGGTTTGCGAGGAATTGGTTGAGGGTAGCAAACTGAGCCTGATTGTTGCCTTGGCCTTGATTTCCTTAGTTGCCTTGACCTTGAGTGCGCTCTTCCAAGAGTTGCAAAAGCATCTGAGTGTTGGCGTTGGTGGCTGCCATGACAGCTTGCCATGCCTTCGGAGGTGGAGGTGGTGGCGGAGGGTTCGACTGATCCCCAACATCGCAGTCCGGATTCTGACGCGTTGGAGGAGCCATCCTGAAGAGGTTGGCATCCGTTAGTGTCTCAAAAGACATATATTCAAGCTGAATCAATGGATCGAAATTACAACATATAGTCTTAACATTCGAACAAGGATGAACGAATGAATTCCAAAGTAAATCATCACACTTCCATTAAGGTTGAGAAGCCACATAGATAAAGGTAGATGAATAAAGCAACAAGGTACATACATGAACAAATAAGTGGTAAGGATTACCCAATCACAAACCAAATATCTGCAGGAAGAAATACTAGAGCTACTTGAATTCCCACCTATAAAACTCCCGAAACTTTCTGGTTATGCAATCAGGTGTTGGGGATACAGGGGAAGCATAATATCTCACCCAAAACTAGCAATTCCTACATCCAGCTGTATCCATCCTTCAACACATAACCAAGAAACCTTCGGAAATCATTTACCTCAACCTTCGAAAAGCATCTGTTATATGAGTTATGGCAATACTCCCGTACTCCCGCCCCAGTACTGGGTGGCGTCGAGGTTATCTCACCAACAACTGCATAAAAGAGATTTTTGATGTCGGCGAACTCAGGTATTCCAGAACAGCAATGATAAAATTGTGACGACAACACCTCAGAGCTCAACTCCCCGGGACACTGCCACAACCCCTAAATGTCAGGAGGCACCAAGAACAATGTTCTTGTCACAAAACCATCAAAACGATTCCAAGTGACCCGCGTGATCCTAAAAAAAATTTGTGAAATTTGAGGAGAGAAGAGTCAAAACTCTACGTCAGGAGGCCTCACCAGAGCGACGAAGGGACTGAGGAGTAAAAAGAATCCTACTCTCCGATATATGTAATCCTAAGACTCAAAACATTTTGTTCTAGACTCAACAACGTCAGTGATTCGATCAAGCGGGGGGCTCCTAAGTCGGGGAAGGCTCTGATTACCAACCTGTAACACCCACAATGCGGCTATATCTCCCACGTGTCGGGCACGACTTAGAGGCATAGCCGCATGGTAGGCATGTCGCGAGAGGGGGTAATCTTTACACATCCCATGTACTGAATAAGAAAGGGATAAAGAGTCGGCTTACAATCGCCACTTCACACAATACATAAATAATCAAACATCATCCAGAATACAATCAAGGTCCGACTACGGAACCAAAATAAAGAAACACAACCCCAAATGCTAGATCCCCTATCATCCCAACTGGGCTCCTTTACTGATCATCCAGAAAAGAAACATAGTAAGGGCCTGAACCCTCGTCGAACTCCCACTTGAGTTCGGTAGCATTCCCTGCACTGGCATCATCGGCACCTAAAGCTGTTTGGAAGTATCAGTGAGTCACGGGGACTCAACAATCTCACACCCGCGAGATCAAGACTATTTAAGCTTAAGGGTAGGAAAGGGGTAGTAAGGTGGAGCTGCAGCAAAGCACTAAGCATATATGGTGGCTAACTTACGCAAAAGAGAGCAAGAAGAGAAGCAATGCACGGTCGAGACGCTAATAGTGATCAAGAAGTGATCCTGAAGCTACTTACATTCAAGCATAACACAAGACCGTGTTCTCTTCCCGGACTCCATCGAAAATAGACCATAACGGCTACACACGCGGTTGATTCATTTTAATTAAGTTAAGTGTCAGGTTCTCTACAACTGGATATTAACAAATTACCATATGCCCATAACCGCGGGCACGACTTTCGAAAGTTCAAAACCCTGCAGGGGTGTCCCAACTTAGCACATCACAAGCTCTCACGGTCAACGAAGGATATTCCCTCTCCCAGGAAGACCCGATCAGTCTCGGAATCCCGGTTACAAGACATTTCGACAATGGTAAAACAAGACCAGCAAAGCCGCCCGAATGTGCCGACAAATCCCGATAGGAGCTGCACATATCTCGTTCTCAGAGCACACCGGATAAGCAATCCGTACAAATAAAACCAACCCTCAAGTTTCCCCGAGGTGGCGCTGCAAGGGGCTCTAGTTTGGACCAACACTCAGAGGAGCACTGGCCCGGTGGTTTAAAATAAAGATGACCCTTAAGTCCACGGAACCCAAGGGAAAAAGGCTTTGGTGGTAAATGGTAAAACCAAGGTTGGGCCTTGTTGGAGGAGTTTTATTCAAGGCGAAATGTCAAGGGGTTCCCATTATCACCCAACCGCGTAAGGAATGCAAAATCAAGGAACATAACACCGGTATGACGGAAACTAGTGCGACAAGAGTGGAACAAAACACCATGCATAAGGCCGAGCCTTCCACCCTTTACCAAGTATATAGATGCATTAAAGTAAATAAGAGATAATAATGATATCCCAACAATATCCATGTTCCAACAAGGAACAAACCTCATCTTCACCTGCAACTAGCAACGCTATAAGAGGGGATGAGCAAAAGCGGTAACATAGCCAAACAATGGTTTGCTAGGAAAGGTGGGTTAGAGGCTTGACATGGCAATATGGGAGGCATGATATAGCAAGTGGTAGGTAGCACGGCATGTCAATAGAGCGAACAACTAGCAAGCAAAGATAGAAGTGATTTCAAGGGTATGGTCATCTTGTCTGCAAAGTTCTCTGAGTTGTCGAAAGCTTGATCCTCGTTAGCGTACTCAACAGGTTCCTCGATCATGTACTCGTCTCCCGGCTCTATCCAAGGCAAGAACACAAGCAAAGGACGAACCATCAATCACGGTGCAATGCACAAGCAATAAGATGCAAAACATGGCATGATATGCAAGACGTGATATGCAATGCATATGCGTTCTCCGGAAGGAAAAGGAAGAACAAGGCATCAACTTGGAAAACCAAGCATGCCGCTGGAAACATGAGATGATTTCGGTTGAAATCGATATAAAGATCACCGGAAACGGATGCACGGTTTGCAAATGGCAAGCAAAACAAGAATGGCACAATTCTGCGATTAACAGCATGATGCTATCTAGAATGCAACAAGAAACTAAGCTACTGCACTCCAACATATCAACAAGGCATATGGCAGTGATGTACACAAGATGCTTGACAAAACATGAACAGTGAGCTATGGCTAAATCACAAAAGACCAGGTTCAAACAAGCATGGCAAAAGTGCAAAAGATATCAGCTTCACAGATTTAGTGAAAATACTAACATGCCAGAAATAACATCAGGAAGCAATGTTTAGAGCAATCGAACAACATACTACAGGACAAAACAATGGCATTAATCTACTAAAAGCATAGAACAAAAGTGCCTTAGTGATCATGAGCGAAAACGGCAGAGAAGATATGATGGCACCCACATAAACATAGCAAGTTTTATTAACAGTTTCAGACTTAGCAGAAAATAGAGCATGGCATAAACAGAGTTATGAAGGCATCTTTGCGAGCTCAAACCACTCACCACAAAGCATTGCATGACAAAACAAGCATAGCATCAGCAAGATGACATGTTCAAGAATCTAACCATGGCAAAAGAAAGTTCATAGCACGCCTGGATAACTAGCAACAACCATGGCAAAATTGATTAACATGTAAACAATCTGCCAGGAACATTTTATAGCAAAAGTAGAGCAAGAATTAGACATGCTAGGGCACTCCATAATTGCAAATAGGGGCATGGATGGATAGAGCATAACCATATGTACAAAACATCCTTACTGAAGGTACTCAAAACAAACATGGATCTCACTGTATCATCATGTTTACATGGCATCAAAATAACAGCAGGAAAATGACAGTAAAATCCTAAATCCCTGAAATCAGCAATATCACGAAGGCTACTTTGCATGCTTTTGCTAGTCACCACATTGATCACAAAAATACATGGCAAGCACCTCTGTAAAGATAGCATGGCATTGCTCAAAACACATGTAGAGCTCATGCCCATGTGATGCACACATCAATTGTGACAAAAATGACAACTCATCATAATCTGATAAATAGCAGCAGTTAACAATTTATAGCACTCTTGCATCAATGATTAGGGCATCAAGATGAACTCGAACAAGCATGCCACAATGGAATGAAATGAAGAGCATCTCCCAATGAACATTTTGATATCTTATATGCACGAAATGGAGCTACGTTCATGGAGTTATGGGTCAATGAAAAGAGCATTAAAACATTGCAGAAAAAGGACTTAGAGAAAATATACCCCTCCAGACCAGATCTAGGGTTTCGTGGCGCACAAACCGAGGTTCGCCGGAGCAACGCGCCGGAATGGTGGGGGTGGTCTTCGGAGCGCTGGGGTGTCGGATCTGGCCGGCCCGTGGCCGGATTTGCTGGAGGAGCGGCGACATCGAGCGGGCACGACGAGGCGCGCCCGGGCGGCGTGGCGTCGAGTGTGGGCGGCGCGGGCGGCGACTGGTGGCGGCGAGGCGGAGCGGCGCCGGCGGAGGAGCGGGGTGGCACCGGCGGACAGGCTTGGGCCCTCGCGCGGGCGAGCGGCGGCGGCGTGCGGGCCGGGCGGGCCCGCCTCGGGACCTGCGGGCTGGCGGTGGCGGCGGGACTGGGGGGCCACGTGGCGCGCCCCTGTTGGCTGCGCATATTTTCTCTAAGTCGGCGGTGGATGTGTCAGGCACCGGCGGACACGTCCGGCGGCGAAGAGGGTTGAATCTAGTGTTTTGGACCCGAGATTTGGATGAGGTGCACATATTTATAGCTAGGAGGAGGTAGGAGTGTCCAAATGGAGTGTAGTTTTCACCCACACGGTCGTGATCCGATGATGGAGGACATGGAAGGGGTTTGGAAGGGTTATTGGGCAGTTTTGGAGGGGTGTTCGGCTGCAACACACACGAGGCCTTTGCGGTTCCCCGGTTAACCGTTGGAACGTCAAACGAACTCCAAATGGCATGAAATTTGACAGGCGGTCTACCAGTGGTGTACCAAGGCCTCTTGGTAAATCTCGGCCCATTCCGAGAACGTTTAACACCCGCTGACGAAAAGAGACAAGAGGGGTGCGCTGGTGCACGTAGGAGTGTCAGATTACAAAATGGACAACGGGGAAAATGCTCGAATGCATGAGATGAACACGTATGCAAATGAGATGCACATGATGACATGATATGAAATGCATGACATGAACAAAATTCAAAACAAAGTCAAAACCCAACCACGAAGGAAATCTCATAACTTAAAGCCGAAAATGGCAGAGTCGGAGTTACAAATATGGCAAGTTACATCCGGGGTGTTACATGCAGCAAGATGGCCCAATCCTTTTTGTAGCAAAGGACAAGCCTGGACAAACTCTTATATAAAGGAAAGCGCTCCCGAGGACACATGGGAATTATCATCAAGCTAGTTTTCATCACGCTCATATGATTCGCGTTCGGTACTTTGATAATTTGATATGTGGGTGGACCGGTGCTTGGGTATTGCCCTTCCTTGGACAAGCATCCCACTTATGATTAACACCTCTTTCAAGCATCCGCAACTACAAAAGAAGTATTAAGGTAAACTTAACCATTGCATGAAACATATGGATCCAAATCAGCCCCCTTACGAAGCAACACATAAACTAGGGTTTAAGCTTCTGTCACTCTAGCAACCCATCATCTACTTATTACTTCCCAATGCCTTCCCCTAGGCCCAAACAATGGTGAAGTGTCATGTAGTCGACGTTCACATGACACCACTAGAGGAGAGACAACATACATCTCATCAAAATATCGAGCAAATACCAAATTCACATGACTACTTATAGCAAGACTTCTCCCATGTCCTCTGGAATAAACGTAACTACTCACAAATCATATTCATGTTCATAATTAGAGGGGTATTAATATGCATAAAGGATCTGAACATATGATCTTCCACCAAATAAACCAACTAGCATCAACTACAAGGAGTAATCAACACTACTAGCAACCCACAGGTACAAATCTGAGGATTTGGGACAAAGATTGGATACAAGAGATGAACTAGGGTTTGAGATGAGATAATGCTGGTGAAGATGTTGATGGAGATTGACCCCCTCCTGATGAGACAATCGATGGTGATGACCATGGTGATGATGATGGTGATGATTTCCCCCTCCCGGAGGGATGTTTCCCCGGCAGAACAGCTCCACCGGAGCCATAGATTGGTTCCGCCAAGGTTCCGCCTCGTGGCGGCAGAGTTTCGTCCCGAGAGCTTCCTTATGATTTTTTCCAGGGCGAAAGACTTCATATAGCTAAAGATGGGCACTGGAGGCCTGGCAGGGGGCCCACGAGGCACGTGGTGCGCCTAGGGGGTAGGGCGCGCCCCCCACCCTTGTGGATGGTGGGTGGCCCCCCTCTGGTGCTTCCTTTGCCCAATGTTTTTTATATATTCTAAGAATGACTCCTGTGGAGTTTCAGGACTTTTGGAGTTGTACAGAATAGGTCTCTAATATTTGCTCCTTTTCCAGCCCAGAATTCCAGCTGCCGGCATTCTCCGTCTTCATGTAAACCTTGTAAAATAAGAGAGAATAGGCATACGTATTGTGACATAGTGTGTAGTAACAGCCCATAATTCAATAAATATCGATATTATAGCATGATGCAAAATGGACTGATCAACTCCCCCAAGCTTAGACCTCGCTTGTCCTCAAGCGGAAGCCGATATCGAAAAATATGTCCACATGTTTAGAGATAGAGGTGTCCGTAAAATAAAATACGGGCATGATGGCATCATGATCATTCTTATAACAACAACATATATATATATATATTGTCATATGATCTCTTATGCTAAAGTAACAATGCATTCACAGTTTCAAGTATGAATCATAAACTTCATTGAAAACTAACAAACTATAATCTCAGTCATTGAAGCAATTGCAATTTATCACAACATCAGAAAGAGTTAACATAAGAGCTTTTCAGCAAGTCCACATACTCAACTATCATTTAGTCTTTCACAATTGCTAACACTCACGCAATACTTATGGGTATGAAGTTTTAATCGGATACAGAGAAAGATAGGGGTTCCCAACCTTTTACCCCAAGGGTAATGTCAACAATAATAGTTCATGAAAACTCACATCCAATTGGCTATATATATCAGGATCCTTCCAACACACAATGCTTGGCAAAGGATAAAATGTAAAAAGGAAAGGTGACGATCACCATGACTCTTGTATGAAGTATAAGACAAGAATAAAAGATAGGCCCTTCGCAGAGGGAAGCAGAGGTTGTCATGTGTTTTTATGGCTGGGTGCACGGAATCTTAATGCAAAAGAACGTCACTTTATATTGCCACTTGTGATATGGACCTTTATTATGGAGTCTATCGCTTTTATTTCTTCCACATCACAAGATCGTATAAAGCTTATTTTCTCCACACTAATAAATCATACATATTTAGAGGGAAATTTTTATTGCTTGCAACAATGACAACTTACTTGAAGGATCTTACTCAATCTGTGGGTAGATATGGTGGACTCTCATGGCAAAACTGGGTTTAAGGATATTTGGAAGCACAAGTAGTATCTCTACTTCGTGCAAGGAATTTGGCTAGCATGAGAGGGAAAGGCAAGCTCAACATGTTGGATGGTCCATGACAATATAATTTATTTCGGATGTAAGAAAACATAACCCATTACGTCGTCTTCCTTGTCCAACCTCAAATTTTTAGCATGTCATATTTTAATGAGTGCTCACAATCATAAATATGTCTAAGATAGTATTATATGTGAAAACCTCTCTTTCTTTATTAGTTCCTATTAATTGCAACGATGACCAAAACTATGTTTGTCAACTCTCAACAACTTTTATTCATCATACTCTTTATATGTGAAGTCATTACTCTCCATAAGATCAATACAATCTCTTTATTTCTTTTTATTCTTTCTCTTTTTCTCTCAAGACCATAGCAAGATAACCAAGCCCTTGACTCAAAACTAATCTTTATTATATATAGCTCACGGACTCGATTACATCAAAGGATCATAAAGCAAACTCAAAAGTAAATCATACCGAAACTTTATTCTACTAAATCAAGATATTACCAAAAGGATCGAACTAAGAAAAATGGTAAAGATAAAGGTGTGAAGGTGATACGATACCGGGGAACTCCCCCAAGCTTGGCAGTTGCCAAGGGGAGTGCCCATACCCATGTATTTATGCCTCTTTCTTCGGAGATGGTGGAGATAGTGATGATGATGACAATTATGCCTTCAGCTTTTTCATGTTGTAGTTGAGAAGAGCGATCTCCTCCTTTAAATCATCGACCTCTGATTCCAGCTTCAAGATCTTGTCACATAAATCTCCTTTGCTTTTCTGCCGAAAACGAGAAGGAGTAGATCGGTTGTTAGACACTTTAGCCCTCTTAGGGAGACTAGACTTCTTGAACTTCACGTGCATATCCCCAGGTTGAGGTAGAGGAACATCCTCCTCCTATGAACTTGAATCATTGATCATCCTCAAGTGAGCATCCTCCTCATCATACGTAGTTCAACCACAAGGAGATAGGTCCCCATAGGTCTTTGGGTCAGCAATGAGATGTGAGACATAGCTCTCTCCGTCGGAGTCTTGAGAAGACATCTTGCTCTAAATCTGCAGCAGAAACAGCTCAAACAAAACAGAGGATATTTGCATGGTACGGTGGTCAAAACCTTCGGGAGATTATATAATGAATTTTCACCGACCAAAAGAAGTATAGTGCAAGAAATCGGAGTCTGGAGGGCACACGAGGTGCCCACGAGGTAGGGGGCACGCCCCGGGGGTAGGGCATGCCCTCCACCCTCGTGGATGCCTCGTGTCCTTTCCGGACTGCTTCTTATTTTCCTATTTTCTTAAATACTCCAGAATAGAGAAAAAGTGCTATTAGAACTGTTTTGGAGTCGGTTTACTTACCATACCACATACCTCTTCTTTTTGGACGCTGAAACGTTCTGGGAAGTGTACCTTATATACTCCTCCGGGGTTACGGTTTCGATAACATTTGTTTCAACATTTATAGGATTAACTAAGATATAATGTTTGATTCTTTGACCATTCACCACCCTCGGATTTGTGCCTTCGAAGTTGTTGATTTTTATGGCACCGAAACGATAGACCTCCTCGATAAGGTAAGGACCTTCCCATTTAGAGAGGAGCTTTCCTGCAAAAAATCTCAAACGAGAGTTGTATAACAATACATAATTACCTACATTAAACTCATGTTTTTGTATCCTTTTGCCATGCCATCTTTTAACCTTTTCTTTAAACAGCTTGGCATTCTCGTAGGTCTGGGTCCTCCATTCATCAAGTGAGCTAATGTCAAATAGTCTCTTCTCACCGGCAAGTTTAAAGTCATAGTTGAGCTCTTTAATGGCCCAATATGCCTTATGTTCTAGTTCGAGTGGTAAGTGACATGATTTTCCATAAACCATCTTATACGGAGACATACCCATAGGATTTTTGTATGCAGTTCTATAGGCCCATAATGCATCATCAAGTTTCTTGGACCAATTCTTTCTAGATCTATTAATAGTCTTCTGCAGAATTAATTTAAGCTCTCTATTAATCGGTTCTACTTGACCACTAGACTGTGGATGATATGGATATGCAATTCTATGATTAACATTATACTTAGCAAGCATTTTACGAAAAGCACCATGAATAAAATGTGAACCACCATCAGTCATTTAGTATCTAGGGACTCCAATCCTCGGAAAAAAAACTTCTTTAAGCATCTTAAGAGAGGTGTTATGATCTGCACTACTAGTTGGAATAGCTTCTACCCACTTAGTAACGTAATCAACAGCAACTAAAATATGTGTATACCCATTTGAGGAAGGAAACGGTACCATATAATCAAAACCCCAAACATCAAATGGTTCTATAACAAGTGGATAATTCATAGGCATTTCTAGACGTCTACTAATATTTCCAATTCTTTGACATTCATCGCAAGACAAGACAAACTTACGGGCATCCTTGAAGAGATTAGGCCAATAAAATCCGGATTGCAATACCTTATGCGCAGTTCTATCTCTAGCATGGTGTCCTCCATAAGCCTCAGAGTGACACTTCCATAGGATCTGTTCCTGTTCATGCTCAGGTACATAACGTCTAATAACCCCATCTACTCCTTCTTTATAAAGGTGTGGGTCATCCCACAAGTAATGTCTTAAATTATAGAAAAACTTTTTCTTTTGTTGGTATGTGAAACTAGGTGGTACAAATTTAGCAACAATGTAATTAGCATAATCAGCATACCATGGAGCAGTACGAGAAGCCTTTATGACAGCTAATTGTTCATCAGGAAAGCTATCATCAATAGGTAGTGGGTCATCAAGCACATTCTCTAACCTAGACAAGTTGTCTGCGACGGGGTTCTCAGCTCCCTTTCTATCAATAATATGCAAATCAAATTCTTGTAGTAGGAGAACCCATCTAATAAGTCTAGGTTTAGCATCTTCCTTTTCCATAAGGTATTTAATAGCAGCATGATCAGTGTGAACAGTTACTTTAGAATCAACAATATAAGGTCTGAACTTATCACAAGCAAATACAACTTCTAAAAATTCTTTTTCAGTAGTAGCATAGTTTCTCTGGGCATTGTCTAGAGTTTTACTAGCATATTGGATAACATTCAATTTCTTATCAACTCTTTGTCCTAGAATAGCACTGTCGATGTCAAAACCGGCGGATCTCGGGTAGGGGGTTCCGAACTGTGCGTCTAAGATCGATGGTAACAGGAGACAGGGGACACGATGTTTACCCAGGTTCGGGCCCTCTCTATGGAGGTAATACCCTACATCCTGCTTGATTGATATTGATGAATACGAGTATTACAAGAGTTGATCTACCTCCAGATCGTAATGGCTAAACCCTAGAGGTCTAGCTGGTATGGCTATGGTAATGAATATCTCCCTCTCCGGACTAAGCCCTGTGGTTTATATAAACACCAGGAGGATCTAGGGTTACATAAGGTCGGTTACAAAGAAAGGAATCTACATATTTGATCGCCAAGCTTGCCCTCCATGCCAAGGAGAGTCCCATCCAAACACGGGTGCAGTCTTCGGTCTTCGTATCTTCACAGCCCATCAGTCCGGCCCATGGCTAACAGGCTGGACGCCCGAGGACCCCTTAGTCCAGGACTCCCTCAGTAGCCCCTGAACCTGGCTTCAATGACAAGGTATCCGGCGCGTAGATCTGTCTTCGGCATTGCAAGGCAGGTTCCTCCTTCCGAACTCCAAGATAGTCTTAGGACATATTGATCATGTCCGGACCTGTAACACACACAACCGCAGAGTGAATATAATAATCCTCGAGTCTAATCTGCTGACAACTTTTTACAACATGACATCACTTCTGCCCGGTCATAATTTCGAACCGGTCTTAGCCTGCCGCTCCATGTTTTGAGACACGGTTTCCCTTGGCACGTCTTGTCAAAGCAGAGATCATGTCCCCTTATTGCGGTATTCTCATCAATACGGGCGTGTGTAACCCAACCATGCTGTTTACACAACCCTTGGGAGTAGGCGAACTTTAAGGCGAGTGGGGATGCGTTCAATATTCACTGCCCTTATAAGGAAATAAGAATCCCCTTTCTTCTCCCACGCCTTCTCTCTTCCTCTGCCCTTCCACTCTTGAGCTCCAGCACCCAAGTTCCCATCTTCTTCCCACTCGAGCGAGCACTCAACCATGTCCGGGTCCGGAGGTCAAGGCAAGTGGATGGCCTCCTCCGTCGGGGAGAAGGACATTGCCGAGCTTCGGGCGGCCGGGTACCTGGCGAAGGAAATCGTGCACCGCCTTCCAGCCAAGGGACAAATCGTCCCCACATTGAAGCCCAGCGAGAGGGTAGTATTCATCCCCCATTTCCTCCGTGGGCTAGGGTTTCCACTCCACCCTTTCGTCCGCGGGCTGATGTTCTACTACGGGATAGACTTCCACGACCTATCCCCGAACTCCTTCCTCAATATCTCGGCGTTCATCATCGTGTGTGAGGCCTTCCTCTGCATCCAATCCCACTTCGGGTTGTGGCTCAAAATCTTCAATGTGAAGCCGAAGGTAGTGGATGGCCAGCACGCAGAGTGCGGAGGCGCCATGGTGAGCAAGCTGACCAATGTCTCCTGGCCAAAAGGCACTTTCGTGGAGACCGTCAAGGAATGGTAGAAACAATGGTTCTACATCACAGAACCTCACGATGCCACCTGGACCGCGGCTACCGAATTCAACTCCAGCGCTCCCATGCGACTCACCTCCTGGGTCGAGAAGAGCCCGAACTGGTGTTCATCAGATGAGCTGATAGCACTGCAAACGCGCATCCAAAGCATGGTGGACAAAGACATCTAGCTCGTCGACATAATCCAAGTGATGCTGGTGTGCCAGATCCCCCTTGCCAGAGCCGAAGTCGCCCACTATGGGAGTTTAATCCGAAGAAGCACCATACCCTGGAGAGGCTCTTTGAAACAACTCACGAAGATGCCTGGAAGTTGCTCTTCAAGAGCAACGAGATACCGCCGGCCACAAATTCGGACCGCGGGCACGACATTAACCACCTCCCCAACAAGGTATGTTATCTTTAACACATCCCCTACTTGCTTGTTTCAAGGATGATATCTAAGCAATTATTATCATTGCTTCTTCAGAACTGGATGAAGAGGGCGAAGCAGATCCGGTGTCCGGCTCCCCTGCCTAAAGAACCGGTCATCCCATGTTTAGCGAAGATGCTGGAACTGGCGCCCTATAAGGCGCCGGAGAAGAAGGCCAAGGGGGTCCAGAGTGGCCCCTGCCGCAAGGGCGCTTCGGACGCGACGTCCGAAAACAAGACCCGCTCCTCCGCCGCCGAAGATGACGATGAGGAGGGGGAGGAAAGGGATTCTCCCCCTGATGGGGGGGGGAGGAAGAAGAGGGCGGCCTCCACAATTCTGGAGGCGGAGGTGCCCAAGAAGGCGAAAGGCCCACTCGTAGGCAGCTCCGCATGGGACGTCGAAAGCAGTCCGAAGCAACGCCCCCGCACTAAGCCTCAGGCTGCATTGTAAGTGCTAAGACTCATATTTGCCCATAAACCAAGTCTCTCCTCCTCGTTGTATTGACATGATTGGTTACGTTATAACAGTTCGGCCCATGACCGCCCCCAGCAATCCTCGTCAGGAGGTTCGTTGGATTCACAGGCGATGGCCAGCGAGTCACCACCGGTCGCACACTCCCCCAAGGCCAAGGACGACGCGGAGGTGGTGTCTCGAAGGACTTTCCTAGGCCGGGGAGAGGCTCAAGAGGCGCCAGAAGGCAATGCCTCCATCGCTGGACACAGGGGGAGCCTATCCCCATGGAGACTGGTGGTGAGGAGGGTCGTATTAGTTCGGCCCTCAGCCGGACTCCATTATGGAGACCGGTACAACTCTAGAATCCAGCACGCAACCTCCTTCAAAAGAAGGGGGTATGCCTATTCTGCCGGTGACCCTGTCCAACCAGGGGTACCGTATAATCTGCTGGAAGCGCTACGAGGCGCTTCCATTGTGGACGAGCACCGTGTTCTTATGGGCACGGTAATTGAAAGGGTTCAGTCTTCCAAGAGCAGACTAACCGAAGCCTGCAGCAGCCTGCTGACAGGTTTTGAGGTAGCGGCGCAAGAAGAGAAAATCCCAATATAGACAGTAGCCCCTGAGACATTGTCCGGTGTTCAGAAAGAAAAGCCGGATAGAGGATCAATCCTTTATTGCAGGAAACTAACTAAATTGTCTGAAATGAATACATGGGCGTCGCTATTGGCCGCAGCCTCACATACTGCCGAGGTCTCTAAACTGAAGCGGAGACTAGAGCAGGCCGAGGATGAGCTCGGCCAGGTGAGGAGGCAGCTCCAAGAAAAAGAAGGTATGTGATAACCCGTTATGTATTCGAAAAAAGTAAAATGGCGTGCATTTGACCGAAGTGCCATGATATGTACAGAAGCAATGACCGAGGTCGAGGCCCTGAGAGAAGCCCTGGTCGAAGCCAAGGGGAAGGCTGTCAAGGAGCAGGCTGCCCGTAAGAGGCTCAAGGCCCGGGTCAACGAAGTCCAACAGGAGCTCCAGGACGCGGTGTGGAAGTGCGAGACCTTGGAGCACAATGCGTCGGCTCAAGAGGCCGAAATCGCCAAGGCTCGTAAGACTGTGGAGACGACCCGAAGTGAAGCCCAGAGTGCCCTCCAGGAGATCCAGGAGGCCAGGAAGATCGCGGTGGGTAAGGCATTCAATATGCAAAGCAAGAATGTGAAGAGGAAATATCTTTTACTGACCCGGATTCGGAGTTCTCCAGGGGCTTTTTTTGATCTGCCACGCAGTGTGACCGACGCCGCGGAGTTCTTTCGAGCCGAAGAAGGGGGCTCCATGGAGAAGCCGTTCTGGTCACAATATCTTGCGCCGGAACATCCGGTGCCCTTCAGTGATCAGCTAAAACAGCTGGTCGAGCTGCACAGGGTGGCCGAACTGGCCATGAAGGATTTAACAATCCGGCTGTGGCCAGCCGAAGCTATACCCAACAGTTACTTTGGCCTCGTGAAGAGGTTGGTTGATGCCTGTCCTCGGCTGGACGTCATCAAGCGGTCCGTCTGCATTGAAGGCGTGCGTCTGGCCTTCTCCTATGTCAAGGTCTGGTGGGCGAAGATGGACACCATCAAGTTGGCGACCGAGGGGCCGCCTAATGGCAAGGAGCACCGCACGCCCGAGCGTTACTTTGGCAATGTCTTGGAGTGGTCCCGCATTGTTGCGGATCAGTGTGTGAAAGACATGATATTTGAATGAATATATTCAAGTTCCTTCTACCTTGTATGATAGAACAATGTGGGTTTGTAATATAATGCTTGTTATGTTTTTAAATTTTACCTCCTGTGCGACTGTGTTGTATGAAATCTGAGGGTTAACCAGTCGTCGGCTTCTGCCCCCACTTAGGTAGTACAGACGTGTTCGGGATGGAATCTAAACAATCTTGATCCAATTTTATGGTCCTTGAAGGAGTTGTTTAGCGCAACAAACCAGGCAACCAGACTATGCGGCTTTAACGCCCTCACTTAGCCATAGGAGTTCGACAATAAAAACATGGGCGCAGCCCCTAGTATCCGAACTAGAGTGCTATAAGCGTCTGATCGGGAAGTATCGATCCTTCGCTTAATGCGGAAGAAATCTCCAATAATTTGCAACCTCCGAACAGCTGACCGGCTCTCACCTCATCATGACAGTCAGTTTTCGGCTTTCTCTACTGAGGTGCTCCTTTGGATAAACCAAGGCACAATCACAGTAGTTCTCCCTTTACTACCTTAGTCTATATAGCGGAATGTAAGGTAGCAAGCACAGGAGCCGGGCAACCCAACTATTGACCAAAGACATGATTCGGAGCCAATGCATATAATGCTAAACTCGGGGTGCCAAACTATACTTATAAAAAGTGTTCGGACTTTTCTTGCCATAGTGTGGGGTGCTATGAAGCCGCTGGCAAACATCAAACGTATCGAAGTGTACGGGTGCTACCTGATAAAGTTACCAGAAAAGACAAAACAGGAAGAAAAATAAAAACAAGTGATAAGCTAGGGCTATAAAATTTGACCCGCAAACTGTTCTTATTATAATTTCATTGGTGCGTTAAAGCGCGTTTATACAAGTAATGCAATAAGCAGGAGGCTAGTTACTATGCCTTAACCAAGGGAGAGCTGCACGTGGGTCCTGAAACATAGGTAGAGTGATCGTTAACGAAACCACCTAGAGAAGTCCCCCATATGCCTGTGCTTCTTGCCACCTTGGTGTGTTTATCCTTCAAGAGTACCAATGATCAGGCCATCAGATGGGGCCTGCGGGATTGCAACCTGAAAAGGAAACGAATAAAATTGAAAGTATGTGTATATCCGGTGTCGGTTAAGCCGTACTGTGGATCACAAGCTAGCTATGCCTCCGTCGATGCCCATGGAATTTTGAGTGCATAGTTATGTACGCGCGGTGTGAATGCCACCACTTGATCGGGACTGAGACGGAGGCCGGATTGCTAGTCGAGCTCCTGACAAGCCGAGTTGTCCTACTGCAGGGTAGTTCGGATCCTCTTGACGGTGTTCGTGGAATCGGCAGCCAAATGAAGGTTCTGCTTGAGAAGGCCGCTCTGTACTTCTGCTGCTAAGGCAGGTGTGTGTTCTTCTGTACGGAGGGAGCATTTGTATTTCCATTGACTGTTATGACGCCACGTGGACCGGGAATCTTGAGCTTGAGATAAGCATAGTGTGGCATTGCGTTAAATCGGGCGAATGCGGTTCGTGCGAGCAGTGTATGATAGCTGATGCGAAAGGGGACGATATCGAAGATTAACTCCTCGCTTCGGAAGTTGTCCGGAGATCCGAAGAGAACCTCTATTGTGATTGAGCCCGTGCAGCGGGCCTCTACGCCCGGTTTGACTCCTTTGAAGGTAGTCTTTGTGGGTTTGATCCGTGATGGATGAATGCCCATTTTGCGCACTGTATCCTGATAGAGCAAGTTCAGGCTACTGCCACCGTCCATCAGGACTCGCGTCAGGTGGAACCCATCAATTATTGGGTCCAGGACCAGTGCAGCTGAACCGCCGTGACGGATGTTGGTCGGATGATCTTGGTAATCAAAAGTGATCGGGCATAACGACCATGGACTGAATTTTGGGGCGACTGGCTCTATCGCGTAGACGTCCCTGAGTGCACGCTTGCGCTCCCTCTTGGGGATGTGTGTAGCATATATCATGTTAACTGATTTGACCTGAGGGGGAAACTTCTTTCGTCCCCTTGTGTTTGGCTGCAGGGGCTCCTCGTCATCGTCCTCGCTCTGCAATCCCTTTTCCTTGTTCTCGGCATTTAACTTGTCGGCTTGCTTAAAAACCCAGCAATCTCTGTTTGTATGGTTGGCTGCTTTGTCTGGGGTGCCATGGATTTGGCACGGACGGTCGAGTATGCGGTCCAAGCTGGATGGTCCCTGACTGTTCCTTTTATATGGATTTTTTCCGCTGACCAGACTTGGAGCCGCTGAATCCGGCGTTAACTGTAGTGTCATCGGTATTATCACCATTGCTTCGGCGCTTGTGTTTGTTACGTCGGAGCTTTCCGTTGCTGCTTTTGGCCTCGGAGGGGCCCGCCTCGCTGGCTGTGTTTTTGCTACGAGCCAGCCAACTATCCTCACCCGCGCAAAAGCGGGTCATGAGTGCCATGAGGGCTGCCATAGATTTTGGCTTTTCATGGCCGAGGTGGCGGGCGAGCCATTCGTCGCGGATGCTGTGTTTAAAGGCCGCTAGGGCTTCGGCATCCGGACAGTCGACGATCTGGTTCTTCTTAGTTAGGAACCTAGTCCAGAATTTCCTGGCTGACTCCCCGGACTGTTGAACTATGTGGCTTAAGTCTTCAGCGTCTGGTGGCCGGACATATGTACCTTGGAAGTTGTCGAGGAAGGCCTCTTCCAAGTCCTCCCAGCTGCCAATAGAATTTTTAGGCAGGTTGTTTAACCAGTGCCGAGCTGGTCCTTTAAGCTTGAGCGGGAGGTACTTGATAGCGTGGAGGTTATCTCCCCGAGCCATGTGGATGTGGAGGATAAAATCCTCGATCCATACAAAGGGATCAGTTGTCCCATCGTATGATTCGATATTCATGGGATTGAACCCTTCGGGGAATTCGTGATCCATTACTTCATCAATGAAGCAAAGAGGGTGTGCGGTGCCTCTGTATCTGGCCGCATTGCGCCGAAGCTCCGATGGAGTCCGTCTGCGGTTATCGGCTCGGGTGTGACTAGGTTTGTCACCTCCGAATAGGTAGCCATCATCACGTGTCGAGGGACGTCCTCGCGATCCATAAATCGATCGGGTATGTCCTGCTCTACTATCCAGGGTCTGCCGGAGGTTGTATGTATGACCCCGAGCTGTTTCGTCTCTATTTTTACGAGGCGGTGGGGCAGGCTACTGTTTGGTCTGAGTTGCCGCTCTATCCCGAACACGTGGTGGTCGGTCCACCGCACTGTCCCGGCCGTGTAGTGGTCGATCGGCCGCATTACGCGAGGCAGCGCTCCAACTCGGCAGTTCGAGCATCGCTGAGCCAGGCCGCGGTGGCCTCCGAGAAGGAGAAGCAGGCCACCGCCAGAGTTGTGGCCAATCGCGAGGCGGCGCTGAAGGACGCCGAGGCCGCCTGCGACTGCTGCCAAAAGATGGAGGGTGAGCTGAAGAGCCTGCGCGACGAGCGCGCGAAAGAAGCACGTGACCACAAAGCGAAGGAGGAAGAGATGAAGGCTCAAGAGGACGCCATCAAGGGCCGCGATGCTGAGCTGGGGGAGCTGACGAAGGCACAGGCCACGGAGCGCAGCCGACTGGAGGAGCTAGAGCAGAAGGCGAAGTCGAGGGAGGCCGAGCTCGAAGCCAAGGCGAAGATCCTGGCCGAAGACCGCGTGGCCTTCTCGCTTCTTGAGAAGAGGTCCAGCGAGGCGCTGAAGTCACTGTACGAGAAGGGCCTGGAGAAGCCGCTAACCACCAACGAGGATGGCCCTGCTCAGCTGCTTCCCCACTTGGTGAAGGCGCTTGGGGAAGTCGTGGAGGGCATCGGTCCCATGGCTGAGGCAGAGGCTCGTGTCCTTTCTTCAGCTGCGCTGACGCATGTCTTCAGCCATATGTACCTTCGCGACCCCAATGCTCATCTCGACGAGCTGCTGGAGCCTGTAGCTGATGAACATTGTGTGGCCGCCGCCGCGGCCATGAAAGGTCAGGTGGAGGCGCTCCTGAAGAAGTTCCGCGGCTTCGTCCTCATGCCCTCGATCGGTGATGCCACCGATCCTGCAGCTGGCGGTGCAGGCGAATATGACGCTACCAAGGGAGGAGCACCTTCTGCAGGCGATGGCAGTGTCCAGGGGTGACTTGCGGCTGCTTTCCTGTTTCATTCTTGCAATACGCATCAGGCCTCATGGAGGCGTTAAAACTTTCATTTGATATTGTGAGGACAATATGTCTTGTAATATTTGCTTCGAGATTTTGCGATTTTCTTCCTATTTTCTTTGTGTTCTGCGTCGGCAGACCCCGACCCTGCGTATACCTCAACCGCCATTGGGCCGACTGGAGACCAGGACGGACCAAGGAGTGAGGGGCTACGTGACCAGTTAGGCTCCTGAGTTGCGATGCTCAGGAGTCCCCCTTGATGCGCAAACAGCTTATAGGGAGAGTACGCGAGGATAGGTTAATGTTCTACGTTGGCAGAGCCTGGCCCTGCGCATACCTCCACCGTCGTTGGGCCGACTGGAGACCAGGACGAACCAAGGAGTGAGGGGCTACGTGACCAATTAGGCTCCTGAGTCGCGATGATCAGGAGTCCCCCTTGACGTGCAAACAATCTCTATACCTTTGCCCTCGCCGAGGCTCGGCTTGGGAGGGGCATGCGACGACCAGGTCCGAGAGACCTGGTTGTGTGGCATGCATTTGGGCGTGACCCGAGCGCAGCCCCCAGGTCCGGGAGACCTGGTTGGGTGGCACACGCTTGGGCGTGACGCGAGCGCAGCTCCCATGCCCAGCCCCCTCGCGCGGCTCTCCCGAGGGGAGGCGTTGTGGTGAGACCGGACGCTGAGCTCTGGGGATCCCTGAGGTTAGTACGACCGTGAATCCACCCTCAGTTGTTTATCACCAGCGCGGAGCATAGTGCTTCCGCTTGTGCACGGGCATAGCCGCTCCTCGGCAGTGTTGACGGCCAGCGCGGAGCATGGTGCTTCCACTTGTGAGTAGGAAGGGGGCTCCCTCTGCGGATAGCCCCCGGGGCGTGTACATCCCCGCCCTGACATGTGGCTTGCACGGCAGGGCTAGACGAGGTGTATCTGGGCACTCGTGAGCCAGCGCGGGACTCACAAGGCCCTACCTCAAGGCGGGTTGCGCCTGGTCTTGGTTCTTGTTCGCTGTGCTGGTCATGCGAGGTGGTCAGACAACCTGCGTCGAACGAATCTCCTGAGGTTATCGCGTGAGAAAGCCAAGCACCAAAGGCCCCAGGTGGTGACGTAAACGGGGTCGGCCCGCCAGACAAAGCTAAGACATTGGATTTATCGGCGCTGCAGGGACGGGCCCGAGCATAGACGCCGTGCTCAACTTACTCACACGAATGGTCCTGAAGAAAGACGGCCAGCGCGCGGTCCCCATGATGGGTGGCGATCGAGCAAGTAGTAATCATAGGTAGATTAAACATGAGAGTAGCAGGCTTAAGTAAGTGCATGGGAGATACATGCCACTGGGTCAAGCCCGAGCGGCTTGGGGATGATGCAGCCCGGGGGGCGCTCCCAACAAGGTAAGCTAAAGACATAAAAAGGGATACATGCCACAGGGACGGACCCACGCGGCCTAGGAATGATGCAGCCCAAGGGGCGCTCCCAGCTAAATGAACTTGGAAAATGTC
The DNA here is from genome assembly GCF_003073215.2 of Triticum urartu. Lineage (NCBI taxonomy): Eukaryota > Viridiplantae > Streptophyta > Magnoliopsida > Poales > Poaceae > Triticum > Triticum urartu. The sequence goes on along the minus strand of NC_053028.1, from coordinate 432,585,667 downwards.
ACCTGGTTATGTTGACGAAGGAGAGTTGGGGCAGCTGAAGGTGCGCAGCAAAGGTGTTGCTCCTCACGAGCAACTGGGCCTTGAGCCTCAGGAGGCTCTAGGGGCTTAGGTGGTTCCTTGAGGACGGTCTCCATCTCCATCAGGACAGCGTGGTGGCTAGCCTCCTGAGCCGCTAGCATGCGCCACAAGTTGCGCTGGTAGGCAGACGACACGCTCGGCAGGCCGAAGGGCATGTGAATGTAGCTGTGTGGTGGACCCTCACAACGTCCCACGCGCAAAGGTCAGAAAAGCTCCTGAGAAGCGGCCCTGTTGAGCCCTGGAACATCGATGCAGATGCGCAACCCGGAATCCTCGCGTGGATGGGAAGCTACGCCTCGTGAGCGGCGGTCGCCGCGCATGGCCCTTGCGTCTTGCAAATCCTGGGTGGTCTTGGTGATGAACTCCTAAATGGTGGGCGATCCTTACCATGTGCCCTCCTGAGGGAAACGTGTCATGAAGCACGCCTCCAAGTGGTGCTGAAGCACCTACCTCATGATGCGGGCTAGGTCTGAGGCCTTCCAGAAGAAAGCCCCCGAGCCCTGCCCGAGAAGAGCGCCGGGCGCGCCTTCCTATGCGATGGAGGGAGGCGCCCCAGGAGCGGGTGCTGATCCTGAGGAGGCTCCGGCTGCGACGCCACCCTCCTGAGGTTCTGCACGGCGCAGCTGCTTCTTCTTCTTGGGTATGAACTCAAGAGGGCCCTCGCCCTTGCTGTCGGGGTCGTCGATTGCTACAGCTTGGAAGGCACGCTCGAGGGAGCACACCGCATCTCTTTCTTCACATGGGACTGCCGGTGTCAAAACCGGGGGATCTCGGGTAGGGGGTCCCGGACTGTGCGTCTAGGATCGATGGTAATAAGAGACAGGGGACCCAATGTGTACCCAGGTTCGGGCCCTCTCTATGGAGGTAATACCCTACATCCTTCTTGATTGATATTGATGAATATGGGTGTTACAAGAGGTGATCTACCACGACACAGTGATGGCTAAACCCTAGAAGCCTAGTCTATATGAATATGGTAATGAATATATCCTTTCCGGACTAACCCATCCGGTCTATATAGACACCGGGGGTATCTAGGTGTTCGGCACACGAATTGTCTTCGGCATTGCAAGGCGGGTTCCTCCTTTAATGATCTCCAAGTGATGTATTAGGCCATTGGTTCCATGTTGCTCCCCTCGGCTTATGCGCGTTAAATAACTTCGCCTCCCGCGTGTCAAGTGAAGGTGGAAGGTCAGGGTATTTTTACACAGAACACCCCGCCCATGCAAGGGAGAGCGCCCATCAAAGAGATCGGATCCTAGATCCATTTGGCACCATAAAGAGGAAATCCCCGGAAACTGCTTGGGAAAAACCATTCCAGCATGGATAGCATCCCCAGCTCCTCCACCCATTCCGGCCCAGAGAAGGGCCAGTGGGAGAGGTCTTCAATGTCCCACAGTCAATTAGCGGAGCTGCAGACGCAGGGATTTCTTTTCGAGCGGGGCTAGATTGTCGGCGTTCTGGGAACGGGGGTCCCCAGACTTGCCTGCCTGCGACCTGCGGCGTGGCTCAAAGGGGGGCCCAGCATGGCCCATCTTCACCAACACAGACCCAAGACCCTCGCGGGGCGGATGACGCGGAGCTTCCTCAGGCACGGCCTCATCAGGCTGGCTCGCGAGGAGGCGGAGAGATCAAGGCGGGGTACCTCACGAGGTGCCCATGACACAAGCCATGACGACCAAGGGCGCCAGGCGGGTGCCAGCCCGCGCAGTATCCTCCTTTCCCCTTTGGTGCAAAGGGGGCAAGCGCGGCCGTGGAGTACCGAGGCATCAGGCAAAGGTTGCCATTTCGGTGCAACAAGACCAAGACCAGGAGGACTGCAAGACGGAGGTCATCATGGAGCCCAAGACGGCGTCACCACCAGAGCTTTGTGCAGGCGAAGACTACTTTTGTCAGGATAACTGGTACTAGCTGTCCCCTTTAAAATTAGCCCGCCATTGTTGGCTCCCTTCCCGCTCGATATTTGGGAAGAGGACCAGGGCCTCTATAAATAGGACTAGCCACACGCAGGATCGAAGGCAGCTAGATCGGAGATCGGATCGAAGGCAGCTAGGTCAGAGGTTGGAGGTTGGAGATCAACAATCAGAGAGAGAGAGAAGGGTGACTGGACTCCTCCCAGCAGTTCATCGCCCCAGCCAAGAACAGACCCTGGCGAGGCTGTTCTTCCTTGTATTGTTCATCATCATCAGCCCAAGAGGCAATCCACCACACCACACACTAGAGTAGGGTATTACACCGCAACGGTGGCCCGAACCAGTATAAATCCTGTGTCTCTTGTGTTGTTCTTTCCATAGCTTAGATCTTAGCGAGGCGGAGGGGTGCAGGTAGGTAGGAGGCGAAATCTCCGCGCGCACCCCAGTGTTCGAACCTCAAGGGTCTGCCGGAACCCGAAATCCGACATTTGGCACGCCAGGTAGGGGTGCACCGGAGTTTTCTCTTCCGCCACCGCCACGGCCTGCCTCGCGATGAGTAGCGCATCGCCCGCTCCGGCCGCCGGCGCCAGCACGGGGGCCAGGAGGCTCCGAGCCCTGGCCCCAGCCCTGCAACGGGTACGGTGGCCGGACAAGTTCAAGCCAACGACGCCGCCGCGCTACGGCGGCGCGACAGATCCGCTGGCCTTCTTGCTGGCGAGCGAGGAAGCCCTCCTCGAAGCTGGAGGTGATGATAGGGTCATGGCCAACTGGCTCCCCATGGCCCTAACCGGCGCTCCGCGCACATGGCTGCTCCACCTGCCGGCAGCCTCCGTGGCCTCCTGGGAAGAGCCCCGCAGCCTCTTCCCCGCCCATCACGCTACACCAACACCCCCGGTCGTCGCGGCCCTCCTAGGCGGCTTGCAAGCGCCGCCTACAAGTCACCACGTCAAGCCGTTCATCCGCCGGGTCAGCGCCGCTTCCGCGCGGCAGGGGGCTCTCCCAGACCGGGCGGCGCCCAAGGCCGGCCTGACCTTCAGCTCGGAGGACCACTACTCGGGTGCGCTCCCCATGCTGTGCACCCCCACCATCTGCCAGGTGGCCATCACCAGAACTCTCATCGATGGCGGTGCGGGGCTCAGCATGCTCTCGGTCGAGGCCTTCAACCTCCTCTGCATACCCCTGGAACAGCTGCAACCCAGCCGGCCCTTCTCAGGCGTTGGGGGCGGGTCATCCAGCTCCTTGGGACAGATCCGGCTCCCAGTAACCTTCGGCACCTACAACAACTTCCGCATGGAGTTGGTCGACTTCGACATCGCCCCCATCGGCCTCCCCTACAATGCCATCCTCAGCTACCCAGCTCTGGCCTAGTTCATGGCCGTGACGCACCCGGCGTACGACCTCATGAAGATGCCCGAGAGCAGCGGTGTCCTCACCGTGCACGGGGATACCGGAGACGCGCTACGAGTGCTCAAGCTCGCCTTCAAGACGGCGGCGCCGGCACAGCCCGCCGACTTGGAGACCCCCGAGCCCAAGGGGGCTGCACCCGCCAAGAAGAAACAGTTGTTCACCCAAGACAAGGCAGAAACCAAGCAGATACCCGTCGATGAGGACGGGTCCACCAACGCCACTTTCACCATAGGTGCCAACCTTGAACCCGAGCAGGAGGAGGCCCTGGTCGGGTTCCTGCGCGCAAACAAGAAGAAGGCCAGGCGGGAGTCCACAGAAAAGCAGGCCTTCATCGCCCAAGAGACCCGCAAATTAGAAGCCATTGGGGTCATTCGTGAGGTCCGATACCCGGATTGGTTGGCCGACCCTGTCGTTGTGCCAAAGAAGGGAAGGAAGGAGCGCATGTGTCTCGACTTCACCAACCTCAACAAAGCATACCCGCAAGATCCGTTCCCGCTCCCCCATCGACCAGATCGTCAATTCCATCGCGGAATGCGACCTGCTATGCTTCTTGGATTCCTTCTCTAGGTATCACCAGATCAAGATGGCGGTAGAAGACGTCAAAAAGATAGCCTTCCTAACCCCGTGTGGGGTGTACTGCTACACCTGCATGCCATTCGGGCTGTGTAACGTAGGGGTGACCTTTCAGTGGCTGATGCACATCACCTTGGGCCCGCAGCTCGGGAAGAATGTTGAAGCTTATGTCGATGACATTGTGGTAAAGTCTCGGGAGGCCAGGACCCTCATACAAGACCTGGAGGAAACCTTCGCGAGCCTCAACGCAGTGAACCTACGGCTCAACCCAGAGAAGTGTGTGTTCGGAGTCCCCTCGGGCAGGCTCTTGGGTTTCCTCACGTCCCACCGAGGCATCGAGGCTAACCCGGAAAAGGTCAAGGCGGTGGAAGACATGAGCCCGCCAAAGACCCTCAGAGAAATGCAGAAGCTCACTGGGCGTGTGACCGCGCTAGAGCGCTTCATCTCCAAGTTGGGGGAACGAGCGCTGCCCTTCTTCCAGCTAATGAAGAAAAAGGGGCCCTTTGAGTGGACTGAAGAGGCCGACAAGGCATTCCAGGATCGCAAGAGATACCTGACCAGCTCACCGGTCATGGTGGCTCCGCGCCCTCAAGAGCCCCTGGTGCTTTACCTCGCCGCCACTCCCTACTCCGCCAACGCAGCCCTGGTGGCGGTTAGAGAGGAGCGTCGAATCAAAACCACGGCAGCAGCCCGGGACAAGGCGGAACAGGAACAAGGAAGGCCCATAGAAACCGCCACCGCGGCTGAGGAGGATCAGCCACCGCAGAGGAGTGCACCGGAGGCGGAAGAGGCCCCTCTCCCAGATGGCCAGTCTCAGGAGGCCTCATCGCCTCAAGAGGCGCCATGGTCTCCGAAGGGAGCCGCCAGCACTGACGCACCCAACCTCGTTGAGCACTCAGTGTACTTCATCAGCACGGTGTTGCGGGATGCAAGGGCATGGTACCCCATGCCTCAGAAACTCCTCCTCGCGCTACTGGTGGCCTCGCGCAAGCTGCGGCACTATTTTCAGGGTCACCCCATCAAGGTCGTCTCGTCATACCCCCTGGAGAGAGTGCTTAGGAGCCCTAACTCAGCTAGAAGGGTCGCTGAGTGGAACATAGAACTGCAAGCGTTTCAGCTCAAATTCAGCACGACCAGAGTCATCAAGGGAGCAGCATTGGCGGATTTTATGGTAGAATGGACGGAGGCACCAGGCCTCAAGGCCGACGAGGATCGGTCCCTCTCCCCGGGAAGCGAGGCGCCAGAAGGCTGGGTCATGCACTTCGATGGGGCGTTCTCCAGGCATGGCGCTGGGGCTGGGGCGGTGCTTATATCGCCCACTCAGGACAAGCTCTACTACGCTGTGCAGCTCTGTTTCCAGCAAGGTGAAAATGTCTCCAACAACATAGCGGAGTATGAAGGTTTAATAGCGGGCTTGAAGGCCGCAGCTGCCCTGGGAGTGAAACGCCTCACCATCAAGGGCGTTTCACAGCTCCTTGTCAATTTCTCCAACAAGGTGTACGAGTCGAAAGATGAGCACATGGAAGCCTACCTTGCGGAGGTCCGCAGGATGGAGAAGCAGTTCTGGCGGTTGGAGTTGCAGCATGTGCCCCGTGGCACCAATCAGGAGGCCGACGACATCGCCAAACGGGCGTCCAGGCGGTTACCTCAGGAGCCTAGCGTTTTCGAGGAGCGGCTCTTCAAGCCCTCAGCCCTGCCATCAATGTCAAACACGGCTCAGCCTCGGGAGGAGCTCCCCCAGCCACCTGCCTCAGGAGCTCCGGCCTGTGGCCCGGCCTCAGGAGCACGCCTGCTCCAGACGATGGAACCTCAGGAGGGATGCTGGATCACGGAGCTCCGGAGTTACTTGACACAAGGGACCCTACCGGAGAAGGAGGAGGAAGCGGAGCGAGTGGCACGCCAGGCCACGGCATACTGCATCAAGGATGGAGAGCTCTACCGGAAGCGACCAGACGATGTATCCCTGCGCTGCATCTCTGGGGAGCAAGGGAAGGAACTGCTGGAAGATATACACGGCGGAGACTGTGGAGATCATTCATCATCACGGACCCTCGTCGGCAAGGCGTTCCGCAGTGGGTTTTATTGGCCCACCGCACTCAATGACGCCGTCGAACTAGTGAAAGCTTGTGAGGCCTGCCAGTTCCATGGCAAGCAGATCCATCAGCCAGCAGGAGGCCTGCAGACGATACCCCTTTCGTGGCCATTTGCAGTCTAGGGGCTGGGCATCTTGGGCCCGTTTCCTCGGGCGCCAGGGGGTTACCGCTACCTCTACGTCGCCGTGGACAAGTTCACCAAGTGGGCCGAAGTAGAGGCTGTCCGCACCATTCCCGCGGGTTCCATGGTCAAGTTCATCAAGGGCATCGTGAGCCGGTTCGGGGTGCCGAACCGCATCATCATGGACAATGGTTCGCAGTTCACCAGTAACCTCTTTAAAACATATTGTGCTAACCTTTGAATGCAGATATGCTACGCTTCGGTGGCGCACCCCCGAAGCAACGGCCAGGCCGAGCGAGCCAACGCAGAGGTCCTGAGGGGCCTCAAGACCAAGACGTTCAAGAAGAAGCTGGAGGCCTACGGCAGAGGTTGGTACGACGAGCTTCTGTCCGTGTTGTGGTCCATCTGCACAACCGCGACCAAGCCGATCGGAGAGACCCCGTTCTTCCTGGTCTACAGAGCCAAAGCGGTCCTCCCTCACGAGGTCAGACGTTGCTCCGCGCGGGTCCTGGCGTTCGACGAGGCGCAGCAGGATGCCATGCGGGGGATGGACCTCGTGCTGGGGGAGGAACATCGCCGAGATGCCGTGCTGCGAGCGGCGAGGTACCAACAAGCGCTGCGGCGATATCACTGCCGCAACATCCGCCCCAGAAATCTCGAGGTAGGAGACCTCGTGCTCTGGCGGGTTCTCTCCAGGGAGGGGCTGCACAAGCTCTCTCCCATGTGGGAGGGCCCGTTCAAAGTTGTTCATGTTTCCAGGCCCGGCTCCACGCGCTTGGAGACTCAGGAGGGGGTGTCGGTCCAGAACGCATGGAACATCCAGCACCTCCGGAGGTTCTACCCCCAAAAAAGGCCCAGAGCCTGTGAAGAAGGCGAATGCCTGTGAAGCTGTCGCGTTTTGGAAAAGGCCCAGATCCTGTGAAGAAGGCGAATGCCTGTGAAGCTGTCGCGTTTTAGAAAAGGCCCAGAGCCTGTGAAGAAGGCAAATGCCTGTGAAGCTGTCGCGTTTTGGAAAAGGCCCAGAGCCTGTGAAGAAGTCGAATGCCTGTGAAGCTGTCGCGTTTTGGAAAAGGCCCAGAGCCTGTGAAGAAGACGAATGCTTGTGAAGCTGTCGCATTTTGGAAATGGCCTAGAGCCTGTGAAGCTGTCGCGTTTTGGAAAAGGCCCGGAGCCTGTGAAGAAGGCCAATGCCTGTGAAGCTCGCCGCCCGTGACACTCTCACGTAATAATGAGTTGGGGCTGTACACGCCCCGGAGTCTCAGGAGCGCCAGCTTCAGGCCCTGGGGCTCCCTCCCACGCCTAGTGGCAGCACTTAGCTCCGCGCTGGTGAGAAGACGTCGAAGACTAGATTAGGTGCCGGACGCGGCTTTTCATTTGCTTTCCGCAGTTGACTTATTCCTTCTCATTCGAAGTTTTATTGAAGTTGTTGTCGTCTTTGGCTTGTGGTTCTTCGACTTTTCACTCTCCTGCCTCAATTTCTTATGCAAGGCCTCGCGAGGGGAGGGACAGCCGAGCGCCCTCGCGAGTGTTCCTGTCCTAGTCGTTCAAAGGGTTTGCGACCTGGGTCCGTTACAGGAGCACCCCTCCAGTCCGTGCCCCACGGGCACCGCGACATGAACACAGGGCCTGGGTCGGTCGCCCCCCCCACGACTGGGGCCGGGAACTATCCACGCACGGCACGTAGCCGGACGGCCCGATAACGGAAGCAAAACGATGATTAACAGCAATGACCCAAACACGCCCCCGCGGGGCTCCACACTACTGTCTTTTTACGCAGGAAAAAGGAAAAGAAAGAACAAATCAGGCGTAGCTCGCCTCACACCGGCCTACAGGGAAGACTCGAGATGCCTCTGGGGCTCAGGCAGACTCCCTCTTGCGCTTCACCGGGGCGCGATGGCGGGCGGACACGCTACCACCTCCCAAGCAAATACGACGGCGTGGAGGCTGGCCGCGGCCACCGCTAGAAGAGTCGCCGCCTGAAGAAGAACCGGAGAAGCTTGGGGAACCCTGAGCGCCGCCAGTCACGCGAGCGATGTCCTCTCCATCACCGCCGGAGCTGGGTTCCCGGCCGCGGTCGTCGTCCTCGGGGCAGCACCCCGCGCGGCGACCATCTTCCCCAAACACCCTCACGTAGAGGGTGGCATCGTCATCAAACTTGAAGTGCAGGGTGCACCGACGGCTCAGGCCATGCGCGCGGGCAAACGTCTGCCAACCGCGGGCTAGGGCCAGGCTCCCGGCTGCGGAGACCTCCAATGAAGCCCATGAGGCCCGGCTGCAGCAGCCGTCGGCCTGAAGCCAGAGGCCGCCCGGGGCGCCGTCCGGGAGCTCGCCGAGGAGGAAGCGAGGAAGTGGAAGCCGGGTGCTAGTCGGCTCCGCCGACCACACGACGAACTCTGGCAGCACCTCTGCAGCGTGGAAGCGCAGCCTAGGGGGACGCGCGACCGGAGCGTGCCCCCCGGCCATAGAAATCCGCCCGTCGCCGTGCTAGAAATCGTCTCCACGGCCGCGGGGAGCTGCCGTGGTGGCCACAGGATGTTTGCGAGGGCGCCCTCGACCTCGCTTGGGCGGGGGAGAGGCAGGCTCAACCTGGCGAGCCTTCCCCTTCTTTGCGGCCAAGAACCTCCTCGACAGGGCCATGAAGAAGAAGGAGAAGCAAGGGGGATGAACTGGAAGGGCGCGCGCCGATCCATACTTATAGCTGGCGAGGGCCAACTGACGGCCCCCATGATCGTAGGTAATTATGACCCGCTTTGCATGCAGGGACTTGTCCAGTCCGCGCAGTTGCCGAGGCGCCATGGGGAAGCGGAGGCGCCCACGTCCAATCAACCGCCACACGGCGCCCAAGGCCGCAGGCTGTTAGGGCCCGCAGCGCTTCGCTCTTGCCCTTCCGCCTCCCTGCACGGCCAAGTCCGAGCGCGCCTTGGGCCCGGGGGCTACTGTCGGCATTCTGGGAACGGGGGTCCCCAGACTTGCCTGCCTGCGGCCTGCGGCGTGGCTCAAAGGGGGGCCCAGCACGGCCCATCTTCACCAACACAGACCCAAGACCATTGCGAGGGGCCAAGCCTCGCGGGGCGGACGACGCGGAGCTTCCTCAGGCACGGCCTCATCAGGCTGGCTCGCGAGGAGGCGGAGAGATCAAGGCGGGGTACCTCACGAGGTGCCCGTGATGCAAGCCATGACGACCAAGGGCGCCAGGCGGGTGCCAGCCAGCGCAGTGTCCTCCTTTCCCCTTTGGTGCAAAGGGGGCAAGCGCAGCCACGGAGTACCGAGGCATCAGGCAAAGGTTGCCATTTCGGTGCAACAAGACCAAGACCAGGAGGACTGCAAGACGGAGGTCATCATGGAGCCCAAGACGGCGTCACCACTAGAGCTTTGTGCAGGCGAAGACTACTTTTCTCAGGATAACTGGTACTAGCTGTCCCCTTTCAAATTAGCCTGCCATTGTTGGCTCCCTTCCCACTAGATATTTGGGAAGAGGACCAGGGCCTCTATAAATAGGACCAGCCACCCGCAGGATCGAAGGCAGCTAGATCGAAGATCGGATCGAAGGCAGCTAGGTGAGAGTTTGGAGGTTGGAGATCAACAATCGGAGAGAGAGAGAGAAGGGTGACTGGACTCCTCCCAGCAGTTCATCGCCCCAGCCAAGAACAGACCCTCGCGAGGCTGTTCTTCCTTGTATTGTTCATCATCATCAGCCCAAGAGGCAATCCACCACACCACACACTGGAGTAGGGTATTACACCACAACGGTGGCCCAAACCAGTATAAATCATGTGTCTCTTGTGTTGTTCTTTCCATAGCTTAGATCTTAGCGAGGCGGAGGGGTGCAGGTAGGTAGGAGGCGAAATCTCTGTGTGCACCCCAGTGTTCGAACCTCAAGGGTCTGCCGGAACTCGAAATCCGACATAGATTCCTTCAACAGTGAGATTCAGGCAGAGGACTTCCCCAATCCATCTGGGGGAGAGCGAGTATGTTTCGTCCCCTACCTGCTAAGGGGCGTTGGATTTCCCATTCATCCGTTCCTCCAAGGGCTTATGGAATACTATGGCATCCAGTTGCACAACTTCACCTCTGCCTCCGTTCTACACATTGCAGGTTATGTCGCTTTATGTGAATTATTCCTGGGTATAGAGGCTCATTTCGAGCTATGGAGGAAGTTGTCATGTCTTGTCCCGCGTAACCACGAGGGGTCAATATTTGAAGTGGGCGGAGCCGAAGTATAGCGCATCACTGATACCGGATATCTGTCCGGCACACCAAGGAAGGCATCCAAAGAGTGGCCTTCCGAATGGTTCTATATTGAGGACGACGCGCTTCCCGACCCAGTTCGAAAGGGTCTTCCTGAATTTGCAAGTGTTCCGCTGAAGAAACGCCACAGTTGGCGTCCTCAAAGTCTTGAAGAGGAGGACAACGCAGAAGTTCGCCAGCTTATGAGCATGATAAAGACGCTCGCTCAGTCCGGACATACAATAATCGAGGTAATGCCGATCTCCATAGTGCGTGAGGTTCAGCTGCTACAATACAGAGGGCTGCCCATATGGCACTATAATGGAGAGGATGATGCCTCCCATTATGGCCGGAAGGGTCTGGATACCCCCGCCGCTCTGGCCAAAATATTGGCCGAGCTTTTTAAAGGGGAGGAAGAGGATTTTCTTCGCATTAAGCACAGAGATGGATATTCTATGTATAATCCTCCTAGTTGGGTAAGCTTCGCCCTTTCGAGTCCCCTCATTCCCCTTCCGGATTACTTTTGATAAATTTCAAGTCTGTTTGTTATGGCAGCATTGGCAGAAGGTCACTGAAGGAGTTCATAGTCCTGCCCCATAGCCAGAGATCCACAACCGGGAACTAGATCCTGGGTTTGAAGAGGATCCGGATATATTTGTGGTGCTCGCGGGGGGAGTGTTCTACCAAACAATCTATGACGGCACAGAAGTGGCCATCACCGCCGACTATCCCGGCCTTCTTCCTGCTTCTCATGTAAATAATTAAGAAACACCTTCTCTAAAAGAGTGCTCTTATTCCGCCTCACCCATTGCACTATATCGTGCTTCACAGGGGAGATGTTCGGCGATTTTGAAGAGATCGGCTCCCGCGCCGGACAAGCCTTCCAAGAGGAAAGCAAATGAAGACACGGTCGTGCCTTCATCGAAGAGGTATGAATTCGCTGACCTGCCACTGAGCAGTTATGTCCAACCGTGACCTTCCTATTTTCCATTTTCCAGGAGGAAGGCACGCTGGACCTTATCCGGGGGTCCGAGCGGCCGTACTTCCCACAGCCAGGATTCAAATCTTGCCGTGAAGACGGGGGCTGATGCGGGGGCAACGCCGGACTGTCCTCCAGCCCAGGACTCGGAAGATGTATCTGTCACCAACTCGGAAGTGGAGATTGCTATGAATCATCGGCGCCGCGGGCCCTTTTACAGGATCCTGGCTTTTCGGAAGAGTCGTTTAATGCCTTCAACGCAGCCGATGCATACATCCGGGTTGCTTGAGATTGGGTTAGCAGGGCCACAAAGCAACATTTGAAAGATGTGCAGGTAAATTCGCTTTGTCTGACTATGATAACCATATGCCAGTAGCCCCCGAGACTTAAAAGAGTTGAAACAACTGATTTAAGGATCAATGTACAACCAGGTGCTTACAGAGAAGAATACCCAGCTAGCTCAGGAACTAGAAAAGTGTCAGCGCTAGCTGCTTGCTGCTAACGCCGAACTGGAGAAATACAAGGCATCTCCAGGCAATATTTTCCTCCATCAAAAATTCATAAGGCTACACTGATAGTGTGAATCTGGGTTCTACTCTTTGTGTTGGGTCGTTTAGACCAAGTACGAGAGCAGCTGGACGCCGCTCGAAGTGAAGAACATGGAGCCAAAAAGCTACTAGCAGCGAGCGAGCGTGTATTGACAAAGGTCGTTGAAGAGAAAAAGAAACTCCAGGATTCGAACATCAACCTAGGTGAAGAACTGAAAGATGTGCAAGCGCAGCTAGCCGACTCTGTGAAGGAGAACAAGAAGCTCTGAGGTGGCGTATTCAGTATGTGGCCGCTTTTATCTTATAACATTTGGAGGTAGCGGTAGCTGATATAGCTATAATTGCAGGTTTGTTGACGAACCGCCCCGAAGAGGAAGTGTCCGGATCATCAAATGATCTTTTGCAGGAGCTGTCACAGTTGCACGAGCAAGCTCAGCAGGCTATGCGGAGTGTAGCCAAGGCTTTGTGGCCATCCGACTCCCCTCAGGAAGCATGGAGAAGCTGGTAGAGCTGTTCAAGGGAGCACGGCGGCGTATCCGGCTGTGGAAGATATCTGCCTGCCGAGAGGGTGCGCGAGGGGCTTGGGCCATGGTGAAGACGTGCTATACCAAGATGGATCCTAATCACATGGCTCGTGTCAGGCCGGTAGGGCCGAATGGGGAAGAAATTCCCGTTAGTATAGTATATGACCAAGTAGAGGTGGCCGCCAAATATTCTCAACGGGATTGTAAGTTAGACTGCCTGTTGGAAGGTGTAGAGGAAGAGGTGTTTGAATCCAAGTGACTGTGTGCTTTCCTCATCTAGCTAAATTGTATATCATTTGTCATGGCGGACCTTTTCGCTTCCACCTCCGGACCCGAGGGTGCAGAGTGTTTCCGAATATCGTCGCGGCCGAATAGGTCAGGGTATGCCTGGAAAACTAGGCGTAGGGGTCATAGTTGCTTGAACAGACAAGTTGTATCCAGCTAGCTATGTTATATTACATTGATATTGTAAGAAACATCTTCCAGAGAGAATAGTTCTGTTAAGGGTTCCTTTCTCTAGGTGTGCATGCATTTAATGTACATGTCCGAATTGTGATGTGAGCACCACAGTTTGTATGACTTCTGGGGGTGCACAACGGAGTGAGTTTAGAAAACATCTTTAATTCACCGACCAAATATTCCCTTAAGAACGCTAGCTTTCGGCTTCACCCAGTCTGAGGTACACATCCGGATGACCCGGCAGTAACAATCGCAAAGGTGCTCCCTTTATGCCCTAGCCGAACTAACGGGAACGTAGGGCATAAGCACGGGAGCCAGGCAACCCACCTTGGCCAAAACATAAGTCACATCGATGCATATAGTGGCAAAGAAAAGGTACATATGGAAAAACTCATATGTGAGGAGCTTAATGCTCAAGGAATGACAAGAACTACTGTCCGAGAAGCCCCCAGGTACAAGTAACATACATATTTAAAGATGTATGTGTCGATGTTGTGCGGTCTAGCCATACCGAAGCTTTAAAGCAAGAGAGAAGAAAGTAATCGAAAAAAGAGAGAGAAAATAATGGAAGCTACGGCGGAGGAGGAGACGAACACGAGGTTTGGCGCTAGGCATAGAATCTTCGGAGTCTAGCCGCATTCCAGGGGTTCGGCTCGAGGCAATTGTCTGATGCATCGCGAAGACGGTACGCTCCTCCGGTGAGAACTTCGTCAATTATGAAGGGACCCTCCCATTTGGGCTTGAGTTTGTCCTTTTTCTTCTCTGGCAGGCGTAGGATGAGTTCGCCAACGTTGTAAGTCTTGACCCGTACTTCTCTGCTTTGATATCTTCAAGCCTGCTGTTGGTAAAATGTTGAATGGGCTTTTGCGACATCGCGTTCCTCCTCCAAGGCATCTAGGCTATCCTGCCGAACAAGATAGGCTTCTCTCTCTTCGTACATACGCACTCGAGGTGAGTCGTGAATAATATCGCAGGGCAATACGGCCTCTGTGCCATACACCATGAAGAAAGGTGTGTATCCGGTAGTGTGGTTGGGCGTGGTCCGCAGCCCCTAGAGTACGGAGTCGAGCTCCTCAACCCAGTGCTTGTCTGATTCTTTCAAGGACCGCACTAGTCTGGGCTTGATGCCGCTCATAATGAGACTATTAGCTCGTTCGACTTGACCATTGGTTTGTGGGTGGTAGACGGAGGCGTAATCGAGTTTAATACCCAGATTAGTACACCAGGTTTTTACTTCATCGGTTGTGAAATTGGAGCCGTTGTCAATGATGATGCTGTGTGGGACACCGTAACGGTGCACAACACCGGATATATGAAGTCTATTACTGGGCTGGACTCAGCCGTTTTGACCGGCTTGGCCTCTATCCACTTAGTGAATTTGTCCACCATAACCAGCAGGTATTTTTTCTTATGGCTTCCCCCTTTAAGGGGTCCAACCATATCGAGTCCCCAGAACGCAAAACGCCAAGTGATGGGGATTGTTTGTAAGGCGGTGGGGGCATATGGCTTTGATTGGCAAAGAGTTGGCATCCGATGCAACGTTGGACAAGGTCCTGTGCATCCGCTTGGGCCGTCGGCCAATAAAACCCTATACGGAAGGCCTTGCTAACAAGGGCCCGAGCTGCGGCATGGTGACTGTCGATCCCTGCATGAATTTCAGCCAAGATTTGCCACCCCTCTTCCTCGGATATACATCGTTGAAGGATTCCGGTGGCGCTTTCTTGTAGAGCTCTCCATCATGAACCTTGTAGGCCTTTGAACGCCGGACAATACAGCGGGCCTCATTCTGGTCCTGAGGAAGCTCTTTCCTGTTGAGGTAGGCCAGGAAGGGTTCGGTCCATGGGGCAATGACTGCCATGATGAGATGCGTCGATGGTGTTATTTCTATGGCTGAGCCCTCGATGACGTCGATGTCTTCGGGGTCCTGGATTATGTTTGGCTCCAGACTAGTAATGCCGTTTTCCCCCTGCCACACCACGGATGGCTTGACTAGCCTTTCTAGGAAAATGTTAGGTGGGAGGGGGTCGCGCTTATCGCCGATACGAGCAAGAACATCCGTCGCTTGATTACTTTCTCGGGCCACATGATGGAACTCGAGCCCCTCAAACCGGGCCGACATATTTATGACTACGTTACGATACGCTGCCATCTTCGGATCTTTAGCGTCGAAATCTCCGTTATTTGAGATATTGCCAGGTTGGAATCCCCGCGTACTTCTAGGCGTTGTATGCCCATGGAGACAGCCATCCAGAGACCATGTAATAAGGCCTCGTATTCGGCTGCGTTATTGGAGTCTGTGTATAGTATTTGGAGAACGTACTGGACAATGTCTCCAGTAGGGGACGTTAAAACGACACCCGCTCCTAACCCTGCCAGCATTTTGGAGCCTTCGAAGTACATGACCCAATTGGAGTATGTGTCGTACTCTTTAGGGAGTTCGGCCTCTGTCCATTCGGCGATGAAGTCGGCCAGTACTTGGGATTTGATAGCTCGACGCGGTTTATATGTAATGTTAAATGGGAGGAGTTCAATGCCCATTTGGCAATCCGGCCTGTAGCATCGCGGTTGTTTATAATGTCATTGAGTGGTACTTCGGAGGCCACCGTGATCGAACACTCCTGGAAGTAGTGACAGAGCTTTCGGGATGCCATGAAGACCGCATATGCTATTTTTTGATAATGAGGGTACCGGGATTTGCATGGTGTAAGGACAGTAGATACGTAGTATACTGGCTTCTGAAGCGGGAATTTATGTCCGTCCTATTCTCGTTCGATGACGAGTACGTCGCTCACCACCTGTTGTGTTGTCGATATGTATAATAACATCGGTTCGCCGGCATTTGGTGCGGCCAGAATTGGATTGCCCGCAAGAAGGGTTTTTATTTCCTCCAGTCCGGATGTTGCTACGTCCGTCCACTCGAAGTGGTCGGTTCATCATAGAAGGCGATAGAGTGGCAGTGCTTTTTCTCCCAATCTGGAGATAAAGCGGCTTAGAGCTGACACGCAACCCGCAAGCTTTTGGACTTGTTTAAGGCCTGTTGGCTTACCAATTGTGACAAAGCTCGGATTTTGGCTGGGTTTGCTTCGATTCCTCTATTTGAAACGATGAAGCCCAGCAGTTTTCCCGCGGGAACGCTGAAGACACACTTTTCCAGGTTAAGCTTAATGTCATACGTCTGGAGGTTGTCGAATGTAAGACGTGGGTCGTCTATTAGTGTTTCGACTTGCCTGGTTTCGATGACAACATCATCGACGTAAGCTTCTACTGTTTTGCCGATCTGTTTCTCCAGGCATGTTTGAATCATGCGTTGGTATGTGGTGCCGGCGTTCTTGAGCCCAAAGGGCATGGTGTTGAAGCAGAATGGCCCATATGGGGTGATAAATGATGTTGTGGCTTGATCGGACTCCTTCATTTTGATTTGATGGTATCCAGAATATGCATCGAGGAAACACAGTGAGTCATGTCCTGCGGCGGCGTCAATGATTTGATCAACTTGGGGGAGGGGGAAGGGATCCTTAGGGCAAGCCTTGTTGAGGTCTTTGAAATCGACGCACAAGCGTCAGGATTTGTCCTTCTTTGGTACCATCACTAGGTTTGCCAGCCAGTCCAGGTGTTTGAGTTCTCTAATGAATCCGGCCTCGATGAGTTTAGCCTGCTCCTCCCCCATGGCTTGTCGCTTGGGTTCGGAGAAGCGCCGCAGTGATTGCCAGACCGGTTTGAACCCCTCTAATATATTGACGCTATGTTCGAGCCGCTCCCGTGGGATCCCTGGCATATTTGAAGGGTGCCAGGCGAATATGTCCCAGTTTTCGCGCAATAATTCTCGTAGTGTGGTGTCAACTGTTGGGGTCAGTTGAGCTCCGATAGATGCTGTCTTCTTGGGGTCCGTTGGGTGGATCTGAAATTTGACTATTTCTTCTGCTGGTTTGGAGGAGGTGGATTTAGGGCGCTTGTCGAGGATCACGTCGTCCCTGTCCACCGTGGAGCGTAGTGCGGTTAATTCTTCGGTTGCGAGGGCTTCGGACAGCTCCTCCAGGGCCAGGGATGCGGTTTTGTTTTCAGCACGGAGTGCTATGTCCGGATCACTGACGAGAGTGATTATGCCGTTTGGGCCGGGCATTTTGAGCTTCATATACCCGTAATGGGGTATGGCCTGGAAGCGTGTAAAAGCATCCCGCCCCAATAGTGCATGATATCCGCTCCTGAAAGGAGCCACTTGGAAAGTTATTTCTTCGGACCGGTAGTTCTCCGGCGTGTCGAATACTATGTCAAGTGTGATTTTGCCCGCGCATCGCGCCTCCCGACTGGGGATAATTCCTCGGAAGGTTGTGTTACTTTACATGATGCGGCTCATGTCTATTTCCATTTTATGGAGTGTGTCCTCGTAAATGAGGTTTAGTCCGCCGCCGCCGTCCATGAGGACCTTGCTAAGTCGAAACTCGTCCATGATGGGACTGAGGACTAACGCGGCTGACACTCGTACTGTTCTGTACTTTGGTTCGTCGCCGGCGCTGAATGTTATAGACATGTCGTTCCAGGGGTTTATCGCAGCAATTTGGCAGACTTCGGCGAGCTCGCGAAGTGCCCTTTTGCGCTTGTTGTTTGAAGCGAATGTCTCAAAGACCGTCAATACTCTTGAGTTATCGTCCCCTGGGGGATGCCGTTCTGGGTTGTCCTTGATAAGGATGCCTTCGCCGCTCTTAGCTACATTCGTAGTATCCAACATGATCTAAGGCTATGGGTTGCCACGGTATCTAGCGTTGTATGTATTTTGCATGGGCCATCGAGCCATCCCACCAGAACGGTGTCGTGCCACATAGCGGTTTTGTGTTTCTTGACTGTTGGACTAGGGGTGCCGCGAGGGTGCGCCCTTTTCACCTGTATGGGGAGTTGAGTTGGGACTGACGGTTCCCAGCGAGCTGCCTGAGTTTTTCGGGTGCTCTCCATCGCGCTGTACTTTTGTACGATGGTTGCTAAGTCAGTGAATTTCAGTATGTGGCGGCGATTGATGGCGTTGAGGATTCCTTCGTCTGCGCAATTGTTGCAGAACGCTGATATTGCGTCCTCGTCACGGCAATCTTTTATCTTGTCCTTGACAAGGAGGAATCTGGCCCAGAAGTGGTGGACCGTTTCCTGAGACTGCTATTTTATGCTCATGAGAGAGTCTATATTAGGGTGGGTGGGTGGAATTAAATCCGAACCCCGACCTGACCGATTATTCACAGTCTGACGACCTTCCGGGCTTAACAGTCCGGGTTCCGGAATATCTTCTGATTGTTTAGGACCGTCGTCTGATGCTTTGTTCAGAGGGCTGGTCACGTCCATTCGCGGGTGGGTATCCGGCTCTGCCTGATCGGTGGTCCGATCATAGTCCATCTTCGGTATAGGCGAAGACTCGTCATCCTGCTCCACGACTACCACAATCTGGTGGGTGACCGGTAGGGTGTCGATTTCTCCTTGATCAGTCTTAGGCTCGATCCGGTCGAAGTCTGTGGCTATTCCCAAAGAGGCGATGCGATCTAGGAGTTCGTTTAAATACGAAACCTCTGTTGGATCCATCTTCTTGGAGTGCTCGGAGTTGATACGAAGGGGGTTTTCGATGGCCTGAGAGGTCATCATCGGCTCAACGGCCAAGCGGGCAATCATAGTAAAGCCGCCCAACCGGAGGGTTTGGCCCGGGGCCAGGGCTCCCCCGGAGGTGATGTTGTCTTTAAGGACAAGGCGAGCAATCGAGCCTTTTGTCGATGACACAGTGGGACTCTCAATGAAAGCACCAATGTCAGCGTCAAAACCGGAGGATCTCGGGTAGGGGGTCCAGGACTATGCGTCTAGGATCGATGGTAACAGGAGATAGGGGACACAATGTTTACCCAAGTTCGGGCCCTCTCTATGGAGGTAATACCCTATGTCCTGCTTGATTGATATTGATGAATATGGTTGTTACAAGAGGTGATCTACCACAAGATCGTGATGGCTAAACCCTAGAAGCCTAGGTTATATGAATATGGTAATGAATATATCCTTTCCAGACTAACCCCTCCGGTTTATATAGACACCGGGGGGGGGATCTAGGGTTTACATAGAGTCGGTTACATAAGAAGGAATCTTCATAGTCGGTCCCCAAGCTTGCCTTCCATGCCAAGGAGAGTCCAATCTGGGCACAGGTACAGTCTTCAGCCTTCATACCTTCACAATCCATCAGTCCGGCCCATGGATAATAGGCCGGACACCTGAGGACCCCTTAGTCTAGGACTCCCTCAAGGACCATGATGATCCCGCTGCTTCCCGGCATCTTGAGGACATTGTAGCCGTGATAGGTCACCGCCATGAACTTGGCGAGGGCTGGATACCCGAGGATGGCATTGTACGGCAGACGGATGTGCACAAAGTCGAAGTCGATGAGCTCGGTGTGGTAGTTCTTGCGTTCCCTGGAGCTGACAGGGAGGCGAACCTGCCCTATCGGTGTGGTGGAACCGTCGGTCACTCCTGAGAAAGGCTTGGTAGGCTGAAGCTGGTCATATGTCACTTGGAGGTTGTCGAACGTGTCAACGGACAGGATGTTGAGCCCTGCGCCGCCGTCGATGAGGGTCGTAACTTGCACGTTGCTGATGACTGGGGAGCAAAGCATCAGGAGGGTGCCAGCGGTAGCTGTGCACTTGAGCTGATCTGCCGAGTTGAACATGATGGGGCATTGGGACCATCTGAGCGGGCATGTGACTTCGAGCTTGGGGAGGACTGCATTCACTTCACGAGCAAACTGCTTGAAGATACGCTGCGAGGCTGGGGCCTGGGCTCCGCCCAAGATGCAGGCAATAGCACGCGGTTCCTAGAAGCCCCCAGCCCCCTCGTCTTGATGGTGTTCATCATTCCTTCTTGGCGGTGGCGGTAGCGGAGGGAGTCCAGCGTTGCCTTGAGGATGATCCTCACGAGGCTGATCCCTCCAGGCGCCCTCGCGAGGCTGATCCTGCCAGCGGTCCTCACGAGGTCGGTCGCGCCACTCTTGGCGCGGGCCATGGTCATCCCAGTGTCCACCACCATGTCCTCCTCCTCGGCCGTAGCCCCGGTCGCCGCGCTCGAGGCGTCGACCGAAGCGTCCTTCGTGAATAGCTCTGAGCTGTTGACAGTCCCTGGTGTTGTGGGTATTCAGGTTGTGGAAGGCGCAGAATGAACGGCGGCTCTTGGATGACTCTGGATGGTCTCTGTCATGCTTGGTGTCTGGTTCCGCTGCGAGCACGGGTGCTCCCTTGCACTTCACGTCCTTGGCCTTAGCTTTCTTCTCCTCCGGGTCTGCGGCTGGGAGCTCGAGGAGGGAGAGGCGCCCCTCCTCAGCTCTTGCGCACTTGGTCGCTAGGTTGAACAACTCCAGGGACGTGCACAGCTCCTCATGGATAGCAAGCTCTTCCTTCATCTTGACGTCGCGGACGCCATCAGAGAACACAAAGATGATGGCCTCGTCCGTCACCTTGGGGATCTTGAGGCGGACGTTGTTTAAGCGTTGGATGTACTTCTGGAGGATCTATCCCGGTTGCTGCCTAACACGGCGCAGGTCACCCGCAGCCGGTGGGCGGTCGCAAGTGCCTTGGAAGTTGGTGATGAAGCGGTTGGGCATCTCGTCCCAGGAAGAGATCGAGCCCGGTGGCAGGTTCAGGAGCCAGGAGCGGGTGCCATCCTTGAGAGCCAAGGGAAATCAATTCGCCATAACTTTCTCGTCGCCGTTGGCCGCTTCGATGCTCAGCTCGTAGAGCTGCAAGAACTCCGCGGGGTTGGGGGTGACGTCGTAGCGAGGAGGCAGATCAGGCTTGAACTTGCCCGACTAGGCGACTCTACGCAGCTCGGGGGTGAAAGCACGGCAGCCGGATGTGGTCGCCGGGGCCCGCCTTGGGGGTGGAGCTTCGTCTTGATGGGATCCGCGCCCTGCTGCTACAGGTGGCGCGTGGTCTTGCCATCGCAGCTGGTCCTGGCGCGATGGTGCGAGGAGCGGTGGAGCGGCGGAGCATTTTCTTGCGATCGAGGGACTTCTTGACAGCTTCTTTCTTCACGCGCGGGAGCGGGACGCGGCGGGTCGCGTCCTGGAGCCACGCGCCTTGGCGCCAGGGCACCGTCTTGAGGCATAGGTGGTGGAGGCGCTCTGTGAGCTATGTCGCCTGTAGCTGGCGGAGAGAGGGACGGCGCAGGGGATCCCCCTGCGGCGCGGACAAGCTCGGCGATGCGGTCAAGCCAGTCCTCGTAGAGGCCGTCGACCGGTCGGTAGCGCAGCAGCTCGTGCGCCATGAGGAGCGCGACCCATGCGTCCATGGGAGGGCGACGTGCATGGGAAGAAGAACTTGCTGGGGTCAGCGCTCATTCCCCGCTGGGCCGGTGGCGGCGTTAGTGGCAGGTGACGGGGAACGATGAGGTGGCCCGCCGATGGGAGTTGTCTGAGCGATGCAGGCGGCGAGAACAGCCCGACGCTCAGCACAAGCGCGGCGCGCATCTGCCATGGAGATGACAGATCAACGGGGCACGGAGTGACAGAAGGAAGCTTCGGCGCACCCCTACCTGTCGCGCCAAATGTCGGATCACGGGTTCCGGCAAAACCCTCGAGGTTCGAACACTGGGGTGCGCGCAAAGGTTTTCTCCCTATCGATCCACGCCCTAGCTCTCGAAGATCTCGCGGACGAACTCGACGAACTCACAAGACAAAGACAAAAGATTTATACTGGTTCGGGCCACCGTTGTGGTGTAATACCCTACTCGAGTGTGGTGGTGGTGGATTGCCTCTTGGGCTGATGATGAACAGTACAAGGGGAAGAACAGCCTCCTGAGGTTGAGGTGTTCTTGTGCTTGGCAAACATGTGTGGGTGAGATGCCTCTGAATGAGCTCTCCTTCTCGCTTTTCTCCTTTTCCCTTGTCCCTGCTATGGTGGCTAGTTCTACTTATATAGGCTCTGGTCCTCTCCCCAAATATTGAGCGGGAAGGGAGCCAACAACGGCCAATTTGAAAGGGGGCAGCTAGTACAGCTTATCCTGACAAAAGTAGTCTTCGCCTGCAAAAGGCCCTGGTGGTGACGCCGTCTTGGGCTCCATGGTGACCTCCGTCTTGTCGTCCTGCTGGTCTTGGTCTCATTGCACCGATATGGAAACCTTTCCTTGATGCCTCGGTACTCCGCGCCTATGCTTACCCCCTTGGCACCAAAGAGGAAGCAAGGACACTGTGCGCGCTAGCGCCCGCCTGGTCTCGATCGTCATGGCTTATGTCACGAGGACCTCGCAAGGTTTGCCTTGCCTTGATCTCTCCGCCCCTCGTGAGCCTGCCTGGCGAGGCCGCTCCTGAGGAGGTCCTGCGTCATCCACCTCGTGGGGCTTGGCCCCTCGCGAGGGTCTTGAATACCTCGTTGATGAAGATGGGCCCCCTAAACCAACAGAAACAATATCCTTATTGTAGTCTATCTTAGCATTAACAGTATTCAAGAAGGGTCTACCAAATATAATGGGACAAAAGTCATCTTGTGGGGAACCAAGAACAAGAAAATCAGCAGGGTATTTAACTTTCCCACACAAGACTTCAACATCTCTAACAATCCCAACCGATGAAATAGTATCTCTATTGGCAAGCTTAATTGTAACATCAATATCTTCTAACTCGGCAAGTGCAATATCATGCATAATTTCTTCATATAAAGAATGAGGTATTGCACTCGCACTAGCACCCATATCACATAAGCCATAATAGCAATGATCTCCTATTTTAACAGAAATAACAGGCATGCCTACAACAGGTCTATGTTTATTTTTAGTATCGGGTCTAGCAATTTTAGCAGCTTCATCACAAAAGTAAATAACATGCCCATCAATATTATCGGCCAAGAGATCTTTAACCATAGCAATACTAGGTTCAACTTTAATTTTCTTAGAGGGTGTAGGTGTTCTAGTATTACTCTTACAAACCACAGTTGAAGCTTTAACATGATCCTTTATTCTAGTAGGGAAAGGTGGTTTCTCAATATAAGCGGTAGGAACAATAGGATCAACATTATAAGTGATAGTCTTTTCTTCATCTTTAATAGGTTCAACTACTTTTACTTCAATGGGAGAATGATATTTAAGCCACTTCTCCTTAGGTAGATCAACATGAGTAGCAAAGGATTCACAAAAAGAAGCTAATATCTCAGAGTCAAGTCCATATTTAGTGCTAAATTCTCGAAAGGCATCGGTATCCATAAAAGATTTAACACAATCAAACTTAGGTGTTATACCTAACTCCTTACCTTCGTCGAGTTCCCAATATTCAGAATTGCATTTAATTCTTTCCAATAAATCCCATTTGAATTCAATAGTCTTCATCATAAAAGATCCAGTACAAGAAGTATCGAGCATGGAGCGATTATTGAGAGAAAGCCGAGCATAAAATTTTTGAATACTAATTTCTCTTGAGAGCTCATGATTGGGGCAAGAATATAACATTCACTTAAGCCTCCCCCAAGCTTGAGCGATGCTTTCTCCTTCGTGAGGCCAAAAATTATATATATAATTACAATCACGATGAACCAGCTACATAGGATAAAACTTCTGATGAAATTCCAATTTTAATCGGTTGTAGTTCCATGATCCAATATCATCACATAGCCTAAACCATGTCAATGTCTTTCCCTTCAAAGATAAAGGGAAGATCTTCTTCTTGATAACATCCTCGGGCATACCTACAAGCTTGAATAATCCACAAACTTCATCCACATAGATTAAGTGCAAGTCGGGATGCAATGTTCCATCTCCTGTAAAAGGGTTAGCTAGCAGTTTCTCTATCATACCTGAAGGAATTTCAAAATAAACATTTTCAGTAGGTTCAGTAGGTTGAGGAGCAACTCTTTGCTCTACTAGTCGGGGTGAAGATACCCCGAACAAGCCCCTCAAATGATTACTTTCCATAGTAACAAGTGAAAGTAAATTTCAGCACACTATATAAATTTTTGCTTACCAAATTCCACCTACCAAAGGCACTTCACTCCCCGGCAACGGCGCCAGAAAAGAGTCTTGATGACCCACAAGTATAGGGGATCGATCGTAGTCCTTTCGATAAGTAAGAGTGTCGAGCCCAACGGGGAGCAGAAGGAAATGACAAGCGGTTTTCAGTGAGGTATTCTCTGCAAGCATTGAAATTATCGGTAATAGATAGTTTTGTGATAAGGTAGTTTTTAATGGGTAACAAGTAATAAAAGAAAATAAGGTGCAGCAAGATGGCCCAATCCTTTTTGTAGCAAAGGACAAGCCTGGACAAACTCTTATATAAAGGAAAGCGCTCCCGAGGACACATGAGAATTATCGTCAAGCTAGTTTTCATCACGGTCATATGATTCGCGTTCGGTACTTTGATAATTTGATATGTGGGTGGACCGGTGCTTGGGTACTGCCCTTCCTTGGACAAGCATCCCACTTATTATTAACTCCTCTTGCAAGCATTCACAACTACAAAAGAAGTATTAAGGTAAACCTAACCATAGCATGAAACATATGGATCCAAATCAGCCCCCTACGAAGCAACGCATAAACTAGGGTTTAAGCTTCTGTCACTCTAGCAACCCATCATCTACTTATTACTTCCCAATGCCTTCCCCTAGGCCCAAACAATGGTGAAGTGTCATGTAGTCGATGTTCACATGACACCACTAGAGGAGGGACAACATACATCTCATCAAAATATCGAACGAATACCAAATTCACATGACTACTTATAGCAAGACTTCTCCCATGTCCTCAGGAACAAACGTAACTACTCACAGTCATATTCATGTTCATAATCAGAGGGGCATTAATATGCATAAAGAATATGAACATATGATCTTCCACCAAATAAACCAACTAGCATCAACTACAACGAGTAATCAACACTACTAGCAACCCACAGGTACCAATCTGAGGTTTTGGGACAAAGATTGGATACAAGAGATGAACTAGGGTTTGAGATGAGATGGTGCTAGTGAAGACGTTGATGGAGATTTGATAACCCACAAGTATAGGGGATCGCAACAGTTTTCGAGGGTAGAGTATTCAACCCAAATTTATTGATTTGGCACAAGGGGAGCCAAAGAATATTCTCAAGTATTAGCAGCTGAGTTGTCAATTCAACCACACCTGGAAACTTAATATCTGCAGCAAGGTATTTAGTAGCAAAGTAATATGATAGTAGTGGTAACGGTAGCAAAAGTAATATTTTTGGTTTTATAGTGATTGTAACAGTAGCAACGAAAAAGTAAATAAGCGAAGAACAATATGTGAAAAGCTCGTAGGCAATGGATCGGTGATGGAGAATTATGTCGGATGCGATCAATAATGCAACCGTTATAACATAGGGTGACTTAGAACTAGCTCTAGTTCATCAATGTAATGTAGGCATATATTCTGAATATAGTCATACATGCTTATGGAAAAGAACTTGCATGACATCTTTTGTCCTACCCTCCCGTGGCAACGGGTTCCTATTGTAAACTAAGGGATATTAAGGCCTCCTTTTAATAGAGTACCGAACCAAAGCATTAACACTTAGTGAATACATGAACTCCTCAAACTACGGTCATCACCGGTAAGTATCCCGATTATTGTCACTTCGGGGTTAACAGATCATAACACATAATAGGTGACTATAGACTTGCAAGATAGGATCAAGAACTCACATATATTCATGAAAACATAATAGCTTCAGATCTGAAATCATGGCACTCGGGCCCTAGTGACAAGCGTTAAGCATAGCAAAGTCATAGCAACATCAATCTCAGAAGATAGTGGATACTAGGGATCAAACCCTAACAAAACTAACTCGATTACATGATAAATCTCATCCAACCCATCACCGTCCAGCAAGCCTACGATGGAATTACTCACGTACGACGGTGAGCATCATGAAATTGGTGATGGAGGAAGGTTGATGATGACGATGGCGACGGATTCCCCTCTCTGGAGCCCCCAACGGACTCCAGATCAGCCCTCCTCGGAGAATTTAGGGCTTGGCGGCGGCTCAAACGTGATGAATCCTTCTATCTGGTTTTTTTCTCCCCGGACATGAATATATAGAGTTGGAGTTGAGGTCGGGGGAGCACCAGGGGGCCCCCGAGGCAGGGGACGCGCCCAGGGGAGTAGGCGCGCCCCCCACCCTCGTGGACAGGGTGTGGGCCCCCTGGCCTTGATTCTTTCGCCAATATTTTTTATATATTCAAAAAATAATCTCCATTGATTTTCAGGTCATTCCAAGAACTTTTATTTCTGCACAAAAATAACACCATGGCAATTCTGCTGAAAACAGCGTCAGTCCGGGTTAGTTCATTCAAATCATGCAAGTTAGAGTCCAAAACAAGGGCAAAAGTGTTTGGAAAAGTAGATACGTTGGAGACGTATCAACTCCCCCAAGCTTAAAACTTTGCTTGTCCTCAAGCAATTCAGTTGACAAACTGAAAGTTATAAAGAGAAACTTTTACAAACTCTCTTTGCTCTTGTTGTTGTAAATATGTAAAGCCGGCATTCAAGTTTTCAGCAAAGATTATGAACTAACCATATTCACAATAACATTTAGGTCTCATGTTTACTCATATCAATGACATAATCAACTAGCGAGCAATAATAATAAATCTTGGATGACAACACTTCCTCAAAACAATCATAATATGATATAACAAGATGGTATCTCGCTAGCCCTTTCTGAGACCGCAAAACATAAATGCAGAGCACCCCTGGAGATCAAGGCTGACTGGAAATTGTAATTCATGGTAAAAGAGATCCAATCAAGTCATAGTCAATGTAAACTAACAATAATACATGCAAATGATAGCGGTGCTCTCCAACTGGTGCTTTTTAATAAGAGGATGATGACTCAACATAGAAGTAAATAAATAGGCCCTTCGCAGAGGGAAGCAGGGATTTGTAGAGGTGTTAGAGCTCGGTTTTGAAATAGAGATGAATAATATTTTGAGCGGTATCATTTCATTGTCAACATAACAACCGAGAGATCTCGATATCTTCCATGCTACACACATTATAGGCGGCTCCCAAGCAAAATGGTAAAGTTTATACTCCCCACCACCAACAAGCATCAATCCATGGCTTGCCCGAAACAACGGGTGCCTCCAACTAACAACAATCCTGGGGGAGTTTTGTTTGCAATTATTTTGATTCAATTTGAGCATGGTACTGGGCATCCCGGTGACCAGCCATTTTCTCGTGGGTGAGGAGCGGAGTCCACTCCTCTTGAGAATAACCCGCCTAGCATGGAAAATACAGACAGCCCTAGTTGATACATGAGCTATTCGAGCATACAAAACAGAATGTTTAATTGAAGGTTTATAGTTTGGCACATACAAATTTACTTGGAACGGCAGGTAGATACCGCATATAGGTAGGTATGGTGGACTCATATGGAATAACTTTGGGGGTTTATGGAATTGGATGCACAAGCAGTATTCCTGCTTAGTACAAGTGAAGGCTAGAAAGAGACTGGGAAGCGACCAGCTAGAGAGCAACAACAGTAATGAACATGCATTAAAATTAATCAACACTAATGCAAGCATGAGTAGGATATAATTCACCATGAACATAAATATCATGGAGGCTATGTTGATTTTGTTTCAACTACATGCGTGAACATGTGCCAAGTGAAGCCACTCGAATCGTTCAAAGGAGGATACCACCCTATCATACCACATGACAACCATTTTAATAGCATGTTGGCATGCAAGGTAAACCATTGTAAACTCCCAGCTAATTAAGCATGGCATAAGCAACTATAATCTCTAATTGTCATTGCAAACATGTTTCATTCATAATAGGCTGAATCAAGAATGATGAACTAATCATATTTACAAAAACAAGAGAGGTCGAGTTCATACCAGCTTTTCTCATCTCAATCAGTTCATCTTATATCGTCATTATTGCCTTTCACTTGCATAACCGAATAGTGTGGATAATAATAATAGTGCACGTGCATTGGACTAAGCTGGAATCTACAAGCATTCAATTCAAGAGAGAAGACAAGGTAATATGGGCTCTTTGTTAGATCAACAATAATGCATATGAGAGCCACTCAACATTTTCATCATGGTCTTCTCCTCTCGACCCCCAAAGAAAAGAAATAAAACTATTTACATGGGAAAGCTCCCAACAAGCAAAAGAAGAACGAGAAATCTTTTTAGGTTTTCTTTTTAATTACTACTACTACAGGCATGGAAAGTAAACTAGCTAAAAGCTACAGCTAATTTTTTTGGTTTTTCTTAAGGTTTTTCAAACACACAAGAAGAAAGCTTAAAAAGAAATTAAACTAGCATGGATGATACAATGAAAAAGTATGAGCACCGACAACTGGCATGAGTGTGTGAACATGAATGTAATGTCGGTGAGAGATATGTACTCCCCCAAGATTAGGCTTTTGGCCTAAGTTGGTCTATGCCCTAGGATCAAAGTGGCCCTCTCCGGTGTCTAGAGGAGTGTCCTTTGGGTGCCACTGGTTGGTGATCTCCTCCGGATCCCACTGATAAATAGACTGACGGTAAGGATCAAGTGGTGGCTCCGGCTCAGGCTCTGTAGCTGACATCTGGCCCCGGTACGCATGAATGGCCTCAGGCAAAATGAGGTACGTGCCTGAAAATATGTTAAACAAAGAGGGCGCAGGCAAGGTAATAATCTCACAATAATTTTGACCAAATATTAATTTGTACTTAAGTATCCTATTCTTATCCTTAACAATAAACTCATGTGCTACCATACTCTTATAATCTAGAACAATAGAAAGTAGCAACTTTTCCTCTTTCTCAAAATGCCTGATAGGTATGTTAAAGTGTGCAGCAAGGCGCGAGGCAAAGATACCTCCGAGGACGGGGCCCTTTGTACGGTTCAGATTTAACCCTTTAGCAACAATAGCGCCTAAACTGAAAGTAGTATCACGAAACAAGGCATGGCACAAAATAACAATATCAGGGCACTAAGGTTTCCGCAGTTCCCACGACCAATTAAACATCTACTAGCAAATATTGCGAAGTAACGCAGAACAGGAAAATCTATGCTAGTGATTCTTGCATCGAAAACCTTCCTAGTTTCCCCTACAGCAATCGTATCAATAAACCCTTCCACATCATTATGATGCGGTTCCTCTACGCTGCCCTCAAAGGGTATCATACAGACCCGGCAAAAATCCTAAAGTGACATCTCCTTATGCTCATCATATAAATAAAATTCCACCGAAGGTGGCGATCTCCTAGCCTGGAAATGAAAATTTTGCACAAAAATATTGGTGAGTAAGAGATATTGTTCACGCCGGTCGTGGAGGAAGTCGGTGAAGCCTGCATTCTCAGCCAAATAATAAAAATCTTCATAAATCCCGGCTTCTCTCAAGAACTCATCACAAGGCCATTCACACGGCCGAACCTCCGCAGTACGAGGGAGATTATACTTGGGCTTCTTGTTCTCTTCACTTTGCTTATCCTTCGAGCTTTGGCTCGATGAGCCCCTCAAAAATCTCTCCATCTTTTTCTAAAAATTTCTGAAATTATTATTAACTTAAAATAAAAGTGAACCAAACTCAAGAAGATTGACAGCAACTACTCCTACAAGTGCCTAGAGGCCATATCATGCATTAAAACTACTTTTGACCACATAAATTTGACATGCAAGCTCAAGAATAGGGTCACCTAAGAAGCAAAAATTTGCAATAAATAAAGCACTAGAACAAAAACTAATTGAACCATTGGAGGAGTCACATACCAAAGACCAATCCCCCAAAGCAGTTTTGTGAATGGAGCTTTGAGCAAGGAGATCGAAAATGGCAGCAAGATGAGCATGAACTCGGGTTTGAGCTGGTGGGTGATTTTTCTGGAGCAAGACGAAGTGTGTGGGTGCAAGGATAAGTGGAGGGGGCCCATGTGGGGTCCACGAGGCAGGGGTGGGCACGCCCTCCACCCTCGTGGGCACATGGTGGGTCCCCCTGGTGTTCTCAGTGCGAGATATTCTCAAATATTCTAGAAAAAATCATATTAATTTTTCACGCAATTTGGAGAACATTTATTTTTGGAGTATTTTTTATTGCATGGATAATTGAGAAAACAGACAGAAAATATTATTTTTTTTCTTTATTTAATATAAATAATAGAAAGTAAAAAGAGGGCACAGAGAGTTGTGTTTTCTAAACTCATCCATCTCACGCTCATCAAAAGGAATCCACTAACAAGGTTGATCAAGTCTTGTTAACAAACTCTTTTCGAATAACATGAAACCGGAGAATTTTCGAATAACACTAGTTACCTCAACGGGGATATGCATGTCCCCAATAATAAGAATATCATATTTCTTCTTGACAGTAGGAAGAGGAAATTCAAAACCTCCAATAGTAATCGTTGAAATTTTTCCAATAGAATTGATACTGTGGACTTGAGGTTGTTTCCTCGGAAAGTGTACCGTATGCTCATTACCATTAACATGAAAAGTGATATTGCCTTTGTTGCAATCAATAACATCCCCTGCAGTATTCAAAAAGGGTCTACCAAGGATAATCGACATACCATCATCCTCGGGAATATCAAGAATAACAAAGTCCGTTAAAATAGTAACGTTTGCAACCACAACAGGCACATCCTTACAAATACCGACAGGTATAGTAGTTGATTTATCAGCCATTTGCAAAGATATTTTGTTGGGTGTCAACTTACTCAAATCAAGTCTTCAATATAAAGAGAGAGGCATAACACTAACACCGTCTCCAAGATCACATAAAGCAGTTTTAACGTAGTTTCTTTTAATGGAGCATGGTATTTTTGGTACTCCTGGATCTCCAAGTTTCTTTGGTATCCCACATTTAAAAGTGTAATTAGCAAGCATGGTGGAAATTTCAGCTTCTGGCATCTTTCTTTTATTTGTAACAATTTCTTTCATATACTTAGCATAAGGGTTCATTTTAAACATATCAGTCAAATGCATACGCAAAAAGATAGGTCTAATCATTTCAGCATAGCGCTCAAAATCCTCATCATCCTTTTTCTTGGATGGTTTAGGAGGAAAAGGCATGGTTTTCTGAACACATGGTTCTCTTTCCTTACCGTGCTTCCTAGCAACAAAGTCTCTCTTATCATAACATTGATTCTTTAATTGTGGGTTATCAAGATCAACAGCAGGTTCAATCTCTACATCATTATCATTGCTAGGTTGAGCATCAACATGAAATCATCATTAACATTATCACTAGGTTCATGTTCATTACCAGATTGAGTTTCAGCATCAGAAATAGAAATATCATTGGGATTCTCAGGTGTGTAAACAACAGGTTCACTAGAAGCATGCAAGGTCCTATCATTTTTCTTCTTCTTCTTAGAAGAACTAGGTGCATCAACATTGGCTTTCTGATAATCTTGCTCAATTCTCTTAGGGTGGCCCTCAGGATACAAAGGTTCCTGAGTCATTTTACCCCCTCTAGTCAGAACTCTAACAGCATTATCATTTCTCTTATTATTTAATTCACTGAGCAAATCATTCTGAGCTTTAAGTACTTTTCTACTTGAGTGGTAACCATAGAAGCATGTTTACTAATAAGTTTAAGTTCACCTTTAACTCTAGACATATAATCACTAATGTGTTCAAGCATATCAACATTGTGTTTCAATTGTCTACCAACATAAGCATTGAAGTTTTCTTGTTTATACATAAAGTCATCAAATTCATCCAAGCATTGGCTAGCAAACTTAGTAAATGGGATTTCACATTTATCAAATATATAGAGAGAATTTACCTTTACTACCTGTGTCGGGTTATCAAGACCATGTATTTCTTCAATAGGTGGTAAATTCTTAACATCTTCAGCTTTAATACCTTTTTCTTTCATAGATTTCTTCGCCTCTTGCATATCTTCAGGACTGAGAAATAGAATACCCCTTTTCTTCGGAGTTGGCTTAGGAGGTGGATCAGGAAGTGTCCAATCATTTTGATTACTCAACATATTATTCAATAGCAACTCAGCTTGATCAATAGTTCTTTCCCTAGAAACACAACCAGCACAACTATCCAGGTAGTCTGTGGAAGCATCGGTTAGTCCATTATAAAAGATATCAAGTATTTCATTTTTCTTGAGAGGATGATCAAGAAAAGCATTAAGTAATCGGAGAAGCCTCCCCCAAGCTTGTGGGAGACTCTCTTCTTCAATTTGCACAAAATTATATATTTCCCTTAAGGCAGCTTGTTTACTATGAACATGGAAATATTTAGCAGAGAAGTAATAAATCATATCCTGGGGGCTACGCACACAACCAGGATCAAGAGAATTAAACCATGTTTTAGCATCACCCTTTAATGAGAACGGAAACAACTTAAGGATAAAGTAATAGCGAGTTTTCTCATCATGAGTAAATAGGGTGTCTATGTCATTTAATTTAGTAAGATGTGCCAATACAGTTTCAGATTCATAGCCATAAAAAGGATCAGATTCAACCAAAGTGATTAACTCAGGATCGACAGAGAAATCATAATCCTTATCAGTAATAAAGATAGCTGAAGTAGCAAAATCAGGGTCATATTTCATTCTAGCATTCAAAGACTTTTCTTTAAGCTTAGCTAATAATTTCTTAAGATCAGACCTATCATTGTAAGCAAGAAAGTCTCTAGCAGTTTTGTCATGGAATTGTCACGGCAGATGTCCTAGTGTGAGGACTTAGTCGTGGAGCCATCGCGATGAGGTCAGCTTAAAGGGGTTAATCGAGACAAAGGACACAAGGAGTTTATACTGGTTCGGCCCCTTACGGTGAAGGTAAAAGCCTAATCCAGTTGGAGGTGTTATTGCTAGGGTTTCGATGAGCAGGGAGCGAATACACTTGACCCGGCTCTCGATCTTGTTGTTTCTTGTCCTAAGCCGCCACTAGGTCGTCCCCTTATATACACGGGTTGACGCCCTACGGCCCTCAGAGTCCTGGCCGGCTTATACAATGTATCCGGCTCGGTGACCTTTCTCATATGCCTTACAATACAAGTTTACATACACGGCGGTTTATACTCATGGGCCTTAAGCTGCCTTCGAGTCTGGGCCCTCTACTAAGCCTATCTATGAACCGCCGTAAGATTCTTGGGCTTCATTGAGATGAATCATCTTAGGGATGACCCGGCCCCTCCTGGGCGGGTCATACCTAATAGTTATATCCCCAACATTAGGCCCCAGGTTGATTTGAACTTGTTCATGTCAATCTTCCGGACTTAAAAAAATCCTTCCATATCTGCTGCAAAAAACTCTGTAACCCGTCATGACGTCATCTCCAAGAATTTCAGAAACCCGCCACGACGTCATCTTTAATGGGTCTTTATCTTAATGTCTTCCCGAAAATCGAGGCGACCAATTAGCTGGATAACCATCATTTGGCCTCCTCGTCTTTCGCGCCTGCCTATTTCCTGTCTCCTTATAAATAGGACCCGAAAGCCATCATCCATTCTTCTCCTTCTTCTCTCTTCCTCCTTGCAATGTGACGTCTTGCATGAACCTCGCCGCTGTCGACCTCCGTCTTCGACCTCAACTCCGGCCGTTGCATCGCCCTGAGTGGACCAGAGAACTGCAGCGCCACCCCGCTGCCCGAACAGCATCGGTAAGCTTTCTGTTCCTCATCACGGATCCGTCATTAGGGTTTGTTGGTGTTCTTCAGTGTTAGTTGGTGGTCATCATTGTCCTTTCTTTTTATTTGTTTAGACCCATAGGTTAGATCCAAAAGCTATATGAATCTTGTGCGGTAGCAGTTTCAGTACATGTTTTAATACTAGAACATATCCCCACCACGACAGATCTTCTCTAGGAATCCTTTGCTCTTCCTCTGTCACTTTTTGTAGATGAATTTATCCCACTTTTTTGGAACAATGGTAGATCCAAATTTATAACCTCAATCTGCGCAATCTGTTTGTCCCAATACTTAACAAATTTTGTTTTCGATAACTCTTGAATATCTTAGTCATGGCGGCTTACTCCGCTGGCTTATCTTTACTTCATATATCATTAGCCCTTACCTAAGCCGCCATTATAAACATGCACTGTATTTGTTGACTTGCAATCCCACCAACTAACTTGAGCTGGCAAATTATTTCCTCTTAGATTGTCCTTTCATCATGCCGCCAAAGACGATGACAACTTGCAACTGGGTCCCTTCCACAATCACCGAGAGAACCTTGAAAGATTTTGTCACTGTCGGATACTTACCAGAAAAAAGTGTCATGCCTTAACGCGCTCCTGACCCGGCTGAAGAGAGACCTTAGCTGAAGGATGGTGAAATTATTGTTTCCACTGATCATATGAACCGGGGCTTCTCGCCACCCGGCTCAAAATTCTTTGGAGATGTTCTACATTTTTTCAAGCTTCATCCACAAGATATCAGACCCAGTTCCATATCAAACATCTATAACTTCCAAGTTTTCTGCGAGGTTTATCTTCAAGAAGAACCTACTGTTGAGCTCTTTAGAGAATATTTCTACCTGAACCGCTAGAACGAATACACCAACGGTCCCAGCTTGGAACTTTGCGGGATTTTGATTCAACGCAGATGAGATGCTATCTTCCCTTTAGTAGTCTTGCCAAGCCATCCCAAGGACTGGAATCAAACATGGTTCTACTGCAAAGACACCTCACCGTCTGATGAAAATCCAATGTCGGGTTACCGTACTGAGCGTCTTGACACTAAATACCAACTCCCTGATAAACTTCTGCTGCCGAACGCGAGAAACTTGTCCCCACAATAAAAAAAGTTCAAGCCTTGCTGGGAAACAGCTTAACTGGAGTTGACTTGATCCGCTGTTGGGTCGCATGGCAGATCATCCCTCTGAGCCGCCGATCCGGTTTGATGTGTAACTATACCGGAGGAACAGATGATCCATTACGTCATAGCTCCCTGCGTCTGACCGAAGAAGCCATTGTTGAAATGGCAACCACTCTTGTCAATAGCAAGTATGAAGACTGCAAGATAGTAGGGTTGAATCCTTTCTGCAAGCTTAACCCGGCGCCAGAGGTAAATCTTCTTGACTTCTTTTTCCTCAACAGTTAAGTATTTGCGTGAATTTCAACATGTTATCTTTCCATAGGCTAAATCAGACTTTTGGAAAGTCAAATATGACCATGAGGCTGCCAAAAAAGCTAGAGCTGCTGCGATAGCCGCCAAGAAGACCGTCAGAAAGTCTAAGAAGAAACCAACTGCCTCTGATTTACTCAAGCTGGATGACACCTCTGAGTCAGAGGTAGCCCTTGACTCTCTTGGCCTGTTTTTTAACAACCTTATTGACACTAACTATTGCCAGGATGACACGGGGACCAGCCAGGCAGTCGAAGAAGAGGTAACTATTATTTCCTTCGACTCAGAACCTTTACCAAGGCAGAAACTTCAGTGGGTAACCCGGAAAGTATGGTTTTCACACCCCTTGGCTTATTTAGATCCTCATTTTCTTTTGAAACGACAACAACATGAGAGCCGCCGCCAGACCCGGACTGATGGAGATGACGATTTACCCTCCGGCTTATCGAAAACTCCTCAGAAACGCCAAAATGAGGTTATTTTTAACCTTAACCCTTGTATCGACCAACGAGTTACTTTTATTAATCACTCAATTGTGATTCCACTCTTGCAGGAAATTTCTCGTTTCTCCTCTGGTGATTCTTCACAAACTCAACTGCCAGCTTTTAAGACCGCCCCGGGGTAAAGATAAGTATCCTTCTTCTACACCTTTATATCTGCATCATTATACTAACTTATCCAAATTCTTTTTAGAGGTCAAGCAAAGCCCCAAAAAGCAAAGGCGACAAAGCCGGCTAAGGATCCAAAAATTGCTGAACCGGAGCAGCCAACTCTTGTACCGGAACATTCTGAAGCACCGGAAGATCCTGCTATCAACGCTCAACCAGATTTACCTGAGTCGTCTGTTGACGAAAGCATTCTTGATCCATCAACTGTTGAACTATCAAGCTCAACTAACCCACCAGAGACTCATGGCGATGATGTTTTAATCACTGGCACCAGATTCATTGAACCGGGGAATCCAACTGTGCTGGCAAGACACTCCGCAAAACAAGAAGTCATGGAGAGGCAGAAAGTGAGGTTTGACGTCTCCCACTATGCTCATCTGAGTATTAGTGAAGTGCTATCTGGTTATCTTAGTCAAGTGCACTCCAGCCGTGATTCAGAAATTTAGATGGTCAAACAGATGCACCAAAAATATGAGGTACGTTCCCCGGCTTATATAAGTTATATACCCAGCCAGCCTCCAAGTCTTCTGATTATGATAAAATTGAATGATCTGTAGAATTAAAAGACTTATAAGCCTCTGACTTAGATGCCCTCCAAGTCCGGTTTATAACTAAACCGGATGTTGATAGTATTTCAATTTGCATGTGTAGCCCCCAAGGGCCGGTTTAATCAGTATGAATGAGCCGGTCCTACTAATCATTGTATAGAACTGAACCGTATAGCCCTCATGAGCCGGCAGAGACTGTTGACGGCTTATCCAGCTCATTTGTAGAAAAAAGTCAAGCAATATGCATTAGCCCCCAAGTGCTAAGTGTTGTTGCCTGCAAAACACTTGGGACTTTTAGAAAGAGTCGTTTCCTTTGAAAAATGTGCACTGACAGATATTAGCCCCCAAGTGCCAAGTGTTGTTTGCTTGCAAAGCACTTGGGACTTGTATTTTATAATCTACCATGAAACTGAACAACCTTATGATGTATGCAGGCTGCGAACACAGAACTGGAATCTCAATTGTCTGAGGCCAACACCCGACTGGCGACTCAAGAGACTGAAACAAAGAAAGTTGAATACAAATTCCAGTTGAGTGTGTTTGAAGCAGAAAAACTGAAGACCATATTTACTGTGCAGAAAGAGGCTTGGGCCAATGAAAATACCGCCTTGATGCAGCGTGCTGAGAAGGCTGAGGCGGCTCTGAAAGAGGTTACCGCTGAACTCATGGTGTTTAAAGAATCGTGTGTCTCGGATGGTTCCTGCAATCTTCGGTAAGTCACCTTGTTACGTACTCAAAGTGAGTATTTATCATCATAATATAAGCCGCCACTTAACCCATTGTGTAAACTTTACAGGTCCTAGGAGCAGCAATCTGAGTCGAGATACACTGGTAAATCTCAAGGCGGTTTACACGCTTGTGGACCAATATTATACTAGAGCTCAACGGACTCTTGCCATTATCTCCCCAGCAAATCAAGGACCAAACTTATTAAGCGATGTCTTGAAGAAGCTGTCTATCTTGCCCGCTATGTTCCAAGAAATCAAGCGATCTTGTGCTAGAGCCAGAGTCATGACAGCTTTGAGCCGCTCCAAAGCCTGGGTACCGGAGTTAGACCCGGCGGACGTAGCCAGTGGGTATCCCAACCTCAAGGAAGATGGAACTCCTTTCAACCAAGAAGACTTTGCTGCCTGTGTAAAAGAAATTCGCCCTCATGCAAGAAGATGGCCACTCCTTCATATAAAGTGATGGACTTAATCCCGCCGATTCGTAAGCACACTTTCGCCCCTGAGATTGACCCGTCTGGTCTGATTGATCATGAGGCTGAATTCGTCGCCCTTCATGGCTTTGACTGGTCCAAACCCAACTTCCAGACAATGGAGGAGGACGAACCGGCAAGGGATGAGTCACAACCATCAAGCCAGCCAGGCTAGGACTCATGAACCAGCTCCGTTTTATCATCTTCCATATGCGAAACTGAAAAACAGTTTATCCTTTTGGGCTCCAAGTGCCTTGTGATAGGCTAGCTTGAAACTTTGTGTTTTGCTATGCCATCGTGCATATTGTGCTGCTTATAACACTTTTATCCGTCATGCGAAGATATGCTATATATCCTTTATGTTATCTACAATTGTGAATCTGTTCCAGCATACAACAGATAAATAGTGTCCTGGCAGTTTACGGGTTATAATGCCACAATATGAACTTATCATGATTTATAACCAAGGTTGGTCGAAATAATAATCATATATGATTAAAAAATATATCATACCTATGATATTTGATCACACTTGTTGATTTACCAAGTGGTGTAGTAAGGGTGATAACCCAAGACTTTGGATACTGATAGTTATCAGAGATTACCGGCTTATGAAAAAACTGGACCGGGTTAATAAACACCGGATATTTACCTTTATTTTATATTGGCAACTTATAGTCGAAGACTAGGCTGGGTTAATAAACACCGGTTAATGTCATATATGACTGAGAAGGCATTATAAGCCTTATTGGTTTTCAATCATGTATCAGTATGCCACAAAAGAAAAAATCTCAAAAAGACATTCAAATCAAACAACAAAAAAATCCAAGGCTTTCATAGGCCACCAAGCCAAAATATCTTCTTCAATGAAACTAGCATTAGCCACTGGAAGGTACGCGCTTTCCGTGAGCCGGCACTCACATTACCCAATCGACATTTTAACCCGGATAAGTTCAGTTCTTATTTAAAGATAGACATATCAGGAGTACGCGGGGTCAGAGTAGCATCAAGCATCACAGGCCGATTTATCCAAGTTCCAAGGATGGCGGCTTTATAGCCTGAGCTTCTCCTTGCTATCCGTAAAAACGTGCCCTCTCATGACAAACCGGCGTTTTAACCTTAACGAGTTCAGGGTCTTGTTTAAAAGATTGACTGTTAAGAGTTCGGCGGGTCAATTAGGATTACCTGATGGAGAAGCATCTAGCATACAGGCAGGATAACCCGGGGTTTTAGGTGAATACACTTGGCTTCCAAGCCTGGCTTTTATAGCCTATCACAAGGTTATGAACTCTTTGTTCTTTAGAACAAAAGAGCCCCCAAGTGATATTTTGAGCTATGCTCAAGGGGACCCTATGTTTGAGTCGTGCTTTTGCAACAGACTGTCTTTGGCCCCATGTTTTTTGTATGTGGCCTATAAGCCGGATCAAATGGTAATTATAACTTTTTTGTATAAAGTAGAAGCCCCCAAGTAATCGAAGACTCAATAATTAGATAGGGGAAAACGACAGAGGCCCTGCTTTAGCAGGGATGCCCACTTTATTATATACATATACATTGTCAAAATATGTACATTGAAAGAGCCGGTGGCTCAGGTGTAGTATGGCCTAAGTCGAGCAATATTCTAGGGCCGACGAGTCTCCTCCTTTGACATGTGTGAGTCCTTGTGGTCTTGAACATCGATAAGGTAATATGACCCGTTATTTAGATTTGTGCTGACCACAAAGGGTCCTTCCCAAGGTGGGGATAACTTGTGCATATCAGTCTGATCCTGGATAAGCCGGAGCACCAGGTCGCCTTCTTGAAAAGTTCTGGTTTCAACCCGACGGCTATGATAATGGCGCAGATCTTGCTGGTAAATCGCCGAACGAGTTGCTTCTATTTCACGCTCCTCATCCAACAGATCAAGTGTTTCTTGACGTTCTCTTTCATTGTCAGCTTCAACATAAGCCGCCACACAAGGCGAGTCATGACGGATGTCACTAGGGAGAACTGCCTCTGCTCCATAAACCATGAAGAAAGGTGTCTATCCCGTAAATCTATTTGGGGTGGTATTGATGCTCCATAACACGGAAGTTAACTCCTCCACCCAACAACCCGGCGTCCTCTGCAGGGGAACCATAAGCCGGGGTTTGATGCCTTTCAAGATCTCTTGGTTTGCTCTCTCAGCTTGACCGTTGGATTGAGGGTGAGCCACTGATGACACATCAAGCCAGATGTGCTTAGAGAGATTAGTGCCATTGTATGTTATAATGTTGTGTGGAAAGCCAAAACAGAAGATCACCTTCTTCATGAATTGAACCGCCGTTGCTGCATCACACTTACTGACCAGCTCTGCCTCTACCCACTTAGTGAACTTATCAACCGCCACCAAAAGGTGGGTCTTCTTATCCTTTGATATTTTGAAAGGCCCAACCATATCGAGCCCCCAAACTGCGAGCGGCCAAGTAATTGGAATCATCCTCAATTCTTGAGCTAGCACATGGGCTCGGCGTGCAAATTTCTGACATCCATCACACCTGCTGACGAGGTCCTCTGCATCAGCATGAGCTGTTAGCCAATAA
The DNA here is from genome assembly GCF_003073215.2 of Triticum urartu. Classification (NCBI taxonomy): domain Eukaryota; kingdom Viridiplantae; phylum Streptophyta; class Magnoliopsida; order Poales; family Poaceae; genus Triticum; species Triticum urartu. Next base: position 432,545,742 of record NC_053028.1, on the reverse strand, counting down.
AACACATGACGGAAAGCTTTAGCCACAAGGGACTTTGAACCGGCATGATGACCACAATCTCCTTCATGAATTTCTCGTAAGATCTCACATCCCCCTTTTGGAGAAACACAACGTTGAAACACCCCTGTGACACTGCGATGATGTAACTCTCCATTAACAATTGCCATTGACTTAGACCGCCGGGTTATTTGCCTGGCTAAGGTTTCATCCTCAGGTAACTCGCCCCGGGTCATATAGGCTAGGTAAAGGACTGTCCAATCTGTGATTACATGAAGGGTCGCCACCAACTGAGCCTCCGGGTCAGGAATAGCCAAATCCTCCTCTATAGGAATCTTAACCGATGGGTTATACAAGACGTCAAGAAAGACATTAGGCGGCACCGGCACGGCTTACGTTGAGAGCCCAACCAGCTTAAAGCATCTGCTGCTTCATTTTTCCTCCGGTCAACGTGCTCAACTTGATAACCTTTGAAGTGACCAGCAATAACATCCACCTCTCGCCGATAAGCCACCATGAGTGGATCCTTAGAATCCCAAGTACCAGAGACTTGCTGAGCCACCAAATCTGAGTCGCCGAAGCACCTAACCTGGCTTAAGTTCATCTCCTTAGCCATTCGAAGACCGTAGAGCAAGGCCTCATACTCAGCTGCATTGTTAGTACAAGGAAACATCAAGTGGAGAACATAAAAGAATTTATCACCTCAAGGGGAAGCAAGAATAACTCCAGCCCCCGAGCCCTCCAATTGCCTGGACCCATCAAAGTGAATAGTCCAATACGTGTTATCTGGCTTTTCCTCAGGCATCTGCAGCTTTGTCCAATCATTGATGAAATCCACCAGCGCTTGAGACTTGATGGCCGTGCGAGACACATATTTTAACCCGTGAGGTCCAAGCTCAATGGCCCACTTAGCAACCCGGCCAGTTGCCTCCCTATTTTGGATGATATCTCCCAAAGGAGCAGAGCTAACCACAGTGATGGGACGACCCAGAAAATAGTGTTTAAGCTTCTGGCTGGCCAATAACACCCCATATACAAGCTTCTGCCAGTGTGGATACGTCTGCTTGGACTCAATAAGCACCTCACTGATATAGTAAACCGGCCTTTGAACTGGATATTCCTTTCCTGCCTCCTTTCTTTCTACCACAATAGCAACACTGACAGCCCGGCTATTACCAGCCACATATAGCAACAAAGGCTCCTTGTCAATAGGGGCTGCAAGTACTGGCGGCTCAACCAACTGCTTCTTCAAATCCTCAAACGTTGTATCATCAGCATCACTCCAGACAAAGTTATATGTCTTTTTCATCATGTGATACAGAGGGATAGCCTTCTCCCCCAACCGGCTTATGAACCGGCTTAACGCTACAATACAACCCGCCAGATGCTGCACATCATTGATACACTCCAACTTAACCAGAGAGGTGATAGCTTTGATCTTCTTCGGATTAGATTCAATTCCTCTATTAGACACCAAAAAACCCAGGAGCTTTCCTGTCGGTACACCAAAAACGCACTTGGCCGGGTTAAGCATCATCTTGTAAACCCGGAGATTATCAAAGGTTTCCTTCAGATCATCTATCAGTGTCTCTTTCTCTCTGGATTTCACCACAATATCATCCACATAGGCATGAACATTACGCCCAATTTGGCTATGAAGGAAATTTTGCACACACACCTCTGATAAGTCGCCTGGGCACTCTTGAGCCCAAAAGGCATAGACACATAGCAGAAGGCTCCAAAGGGAGTTATGAAAGCCGTCTTCTCCTGGTCCTTAACTGCCATCTTGATCTGATGATAACCAGAATAAGCATCCAAAAAACTCAAATGCTCACAACCTGTCGTAGCATCAATAATCTGATCAATACGAGGGAGAGCAAAAGGATCAGCCGGACAAGCCTTGTTTAAATCCGTGTAGTCCACACACATACGCCAAGCACCATTTTTCTTAAGTACCAGCATCGGGTTAGCCAACCACTCAGGATGGAAAACTTCAATGATAAACCCAGCTGCCAAGAGCCGGGCTACTTCCTCTCCAATGTCCTTCCGCCTCTCCTCATTAAAACAGCGAAGAAACTATTTGACCGGCTTAAACTTTGGATAAATATTAAGAGTGTGTTCAGCGAGTTCTCTCGGTACACCCGGCATGTCTGAAGGCTTCCATGCAAAGATGTCCCGGTTCTCACGGATGAACTCGATGACCACGCTTTCCTATTTTGGATCCAGATTAGCACTGATGCTGAACTGCTTGGATGAGTCACCGGGAACAAAATCAACCATCTTGGTATCATTTGCCGACTTAAACTTTAACACCGGATCATGCTCTGTGGTTGGCTTTTTCAAAGACGTCATATCTGCCGGGTCAACATTGTCCTTGTAAAATTTCAACTCCTCCGTTGCACAAACTGACTCAGCATAAGCCGCATCCCCCTCTTCACACTCTAGAGCTATCTTATGGCTCCCATGCACTGTAATGGTTCCTTTGTGACCCGACATCTTGAGTTGCAAATACACGTAACACGACCGTGCCATGAACTTGGCATAAGCCGGCCGTCCAAACAGAGCGTGATATGGGATGTGGATCTTGACCACTTCAAAGGTCAACGTTTCTAACCTAGAGTCGCGATAATCTCCAAAAACAACTTCCAGAGCTATCTTACCGACTGGATATGCCGACTTACCAGGCACCGCGCCATGGAAAACAGTGTTTGACGTCTTAAGATTTTTATCAGTCAAACCCAGGCGACGGAAAGTTTCATAATAAAGGATATTGATGCTGCTCCCTCTGTCCATGAGTACTTTGGTAAAATTATACCCTCCGACCTACGGTGCAACCACCGAAGCCAAATGACCCGGATTATCAAACCAGGGTGGATGATCTTCCCGACTCCACACGATGGGCTGCTCAGACCAACGTAGATAGCGAGGAACTACCGGCTCAACAGCATTGACTAATCTCTTATGAAGCTTCTGGTCACGCTTACACAAGCTAGTGGTAAACACATGATATTTCCCACTATTCAACTGCTTCTGGTTGCTCTGGTAACCAGATTGTTGCTGTTGCTGACCCGCTTGATTACTCTGTTGGTTGTAACCATCCTAGTTGTTGTGATTACCTTGATTTCCTTGGAAACCAGAGTTAGAACCGCCACCGCCATAACCCGGACCATGAGAGCCGGGCCCAGAACCGCCACCTGGCCCATGGCTATCATGGAAAAGATTTGAATTTTTGTACTCCTTCATGATGTGACAATCCTTCCATAGATGCCCGGATGGTCTGTCTTTCGTAGTATGTCATGGGCAGGGCTGATTCAACATACGCTCAAGATTGATACCGGATCCGCCGGCTTGTGGGGGTGGTTTACCCTTACGACGCTGACCATTATTCTGTGCATTGGTGTTAGCCACAAAGTTAAAACTATTATCAGCTTTGCGCTTACCGTTGCCTCCCAAGTTATACTACTGCCCCTTAGTGTTGCTGCTCCTCTTCCCTTCCCTGCTTTATTGTCATCAGACTCGAGGTCTTTGGTACTATCAGAGTCAGCATATTTAACCAGAGCCGCCATGAGTGTCCCCATGTCATTGCAGTGGCGTTTGAGCCGCCCTAATTTCTGCTTCAAGGGCGTGAAACGGCAGTTGTTCTCCAACATCAACACCGCTGAGTCGGCATTGATGCGATCCGACGAGTGTAAGATTGTTGATACCCGGCACACCCAATGGGTTGTTGATTCACCTTCTTCTTGCACACAGGAGGCTAAATCCACAATTGACACAGGTTGTTTACACGTATCTTTGAAGTTCTGGATGAACCGGGCTTTCAACTTTGCCCATGACCCGATGGAATTGGCAGGGAGCCCCTTCAACCAAGTGTGGGCCGTCCCTTCTAACATTAGGGGAAAATACTTAACACATGCAGCCTCGCTGACATCCAGTAACTCCATGGCCATATCATAGCTCTCAGTCCATGCCTCGGGACTTAAATCGGTCGTATAGTTAGGCACCTTGCGAGGGCCCTTGAAATCCTTGGGCAGGCGCTCATTTCGTAGATCTAGTACTAAGCATGGCACGCCCAAGTTTCTAAAGGTTACACCCGGCTCCACAGAGGTGGTTGGACGAACCAAAGTTGGTTGACGATCCGCATACTGAGCCGCCAGCTCGGCCTCTCGACGAGCTCTACCTTTATCCACCACGTTTTGAGCATTTGCACCACCACCCGCCGGGTGACGGTGTCCTGGACTAGGGGGTACTCACCACGTCGTCTCCCGATCTATTAGATTGGGCCGAGGACCCCTGTGGCCATATACTCATGGGCCAGTTCGGACAACTGCCGCATACAAGGAAGATTCCACAAGACTTGGCGATCAAGACAAGGACTTCTCCCCACCGGCGTATTCGGCTAGGACTCTTGTTAACCTAGGCCTCTGGTGCATTATATAAACCAGGGCCAGGCTAGTCGATAGATCAGATATACACATCAACAATCACACCATAGGCTAGCTTCTAGGGTTTAGCCTCCTTGATCTCGTGGTAGATCAACTCTTGTACTACCCATATCATCAATATTAATCAAGCAGGACGTAGGGTTTTACCTCCATCAAGAGGGCCCGAACCTGGGTAAAACATCGTGTTCCCTGCCTCCTGTTACCATCCGGCCTAGACGCACAGTTCGGGACCCCCTACCCGAGATCTACCGGTTTTGACACCGACATTGGCGCTTTCATTGAGAGTTCCGCTGTGTGATCGACAAAAGGATCGATGGCTCGCCTGCAGATCAACTGCGACTTCGGCATCTTCGTCACCAGCTCGACTGGTCACCTTGGTTTGACCAAGAATTGCGCCCCGTGTTCGGATCACCATGTCCGGACGAGGGCCTTCATCAAACATCAACTCCGATCTCTATCAAGATCACGGAGGAATCATCTATGGAGCTCGGGGGTCAACGTCAACATTGCCCTCAAGCGGCCGTGCTGTTTTTCTGGACAGTGAACTCGTATCTGCCACCACCACCTCCTCGAGTATCGCTTTGACGATCGCTTTGGTGGAATTGTACGGAATTGAGTCTACAACAACCCTGGAAAATTTCGTCGAGTTCCGATGGAGGAATCTCTGGCAATCCACGATATACCGGAGCCCTGTCAAATTTGGACGGGAATTTGGATGAGTTTAGGGCGTGGTGTCCAGCTTCTAGCTCGGACGTCCTTTGGAAGATCCAACCGTTGATCGGCTGCGGAATTCCTATATCTACCACCTCTCAAAATTTCGGCTCGATCCGACCGTCAAAACTCCGGGAACCTTCCGATTAGTGCATCACTTTTTGGATCTGTTTTCTGCGCGAAAACGAATCCGACCCGAGTTCATCTTTTTTATGAACAGGATTTCGGACATCCCTTTTGAAGGAAGTTTTGTATGGGGTATTGTGTTTTGTTCCCGAACACATCCCACTAACTATAAGATCTTTTGAACATGATGTTCAACATCATGCTGGTGTCAAACCAGTCCGGCAATATTACTCCACGGCTGCCGACCTGCGCTAGACACGGCGTCACTTTGTTGAGCCGAGCTCAACTTCTTTGGATCATCATCTCGGCAAGCCGAACAAGAGCCCGGCATCGCGAAGGATAAAGCATCACCAACATCGCCGCCCCATGGATTACACGGAGCGGGCATACCGGCAAGCCAAACAAGAGCCCGGCATCGCGAAGGATAAATCATCACCAACATCGCCGCCCCATGGATTACACGGAGCGGGCATACCGGCATCGCCGCACGGTCGCTTCATCAAGCCGGCATCGAACACGTCACGACCTGCATCGACAGGGCCGCACTATTGCTTCTTCAAGCTGGTGTCCATCACGCCGACCTACTTTGGCTCATCGGCTGACATCGAGGCTTCGACATCTCGGCTGGACCGGGGGCTTCGCCATCTCTTCATCAACCTACTCCGGACACTTCGGCGTCACTAGCCGACCAGCTCCGTCACGTTAGCTGGGCCGAGGGCTTTGCCTCGGCGAGTCAACCTTTATCAGCATTGTCATGCCGTCGTTTTATTGCCCATCAGGCAATGGGTGTGCGGAGCGGGTCCCAATTTTAGGAATCACCTTCCTTCGGATTGCTACAACAAATAAACCAGGTGCTATTTATCCCAGTATTTTTTGCTTGTTTGGGTTCATTTTTCCCAAGGAATTATTACTCTGGTTTGTCCGTCATATGTACATAGGTCTATCAAATGGTGGCTGCATTAACGACAGTCGCATGGTGGTTCGGTCAGTTTCTGTACATAGTCCGGCGAACGCCGCACTCGGAGCTCGGACCGACCTGCGAATTCAGGCTTGGCCACGCCTTTACCGCATCACGCCGACGCCCTGCATCGACTTGACTTCGGCGCCAGGCCATATTTCTTTTATTACTCACTTTGCATAAATTATTTATTATGCAATGATTTTTTTTAATTATCATTATTACTATTATCTCCGGTTTGCACTATTTTTTGTGCACAGGAAAATGATCCGGGGACTTCGGCGTCACTCTGCCGGTCTGCATTGATCGTGCTATGTCACCACTTCGGCGTGTCAAGCTCTCCGCTCCGCCACCTCGGGACCGGCTTGAGGGATGGAACCTTGCCCCGCATCAAGCTCGGACCGCGTCATCAATACCGAGCACATTAACCAGCTAAGTCGCTTTCATGCTCAAAGCTTTAATTTCTAATTTGTGTTCGGTTCGACCAAGCATTATACTTTTTTGGAAAAAAGTTGCTTGTAAAAATTTTCCTTGTCCAGACTTTGTTTGTGACGCATAAATTCAAATACCCCGTTCACTTGGGGGCTTCCTTTATGAAGCTTTTCCTGTTGCATATGATTATACTTGTACGGCTTCGTTCCTTGTTCGTGTATTACGCCACAATATGCACCACATTGACTTAAGCGATTTGCAAGCTGGGTTGCCTTGCTCCTGTGTTTACCCCTACGTTCCCAATTGTTTGGCTAGGGAGTAAAGGGAGCACCTCTGCGATTGTCACGATCGGGTCGCCCGAGCCGGACCTCAGACTGGGTGAAGCCGAAAGCTAGCGCTCTTATAGTTATTCAATGATGGTCGGCACACAACGGAACTCATGAGTACAAAAAATCTATTGCACAAGTCTCATAATAACAATGAGCACCGAAGAAAGGTATCGGTGGGGGTACTATTTTCTTTGAAGATGCTTCTTACACTTCACGGTAATATAGCATAAGTTCCCTGAGCGCGCTTTGTCTGTTACAGCCTTATGGCCTGATTGCCTGGTTATTGGAAACACCATCGATATTCTCGACCGATGGAGTACATAACACTTTTTCGGTCCTTAACCGAAGAGGGAGAAGCCGACGGTCGGTTAAGACGCGTTTAAAGTTCGGTTGAACATAGATATGATATAAGTACTTCGGTACATGCAATCATTCTTCTACCCAAGTCACTTGGGGGCTCTTAAGTTTATTTGAGCCATTTTATAATAAGTGTTCTTCTTCTTAGTCGTTGCAAAGTTTTATTATTATTTATCACTCCTTTTTTCGACATGAGTGTGCGGTCACTAGCCGGGGAGCCTAATTTCTCTCTCAAAGCCGCTAGAGTTTAGTTTGCTAAACTGGCCTGATGAGAAGTACTCCGACCTCGAGATAGGAGGTTGAAGCCGTAGGCTGACCCGCTCGAAGTCTTGAGATAGGATGTATCATGTTAAAGCACGACAGAAGCACTTCTTTTTTCTAAGACCAACTTTCGGATTGGCACCGAACACTTGATATTATTCGGACGTCATGTTTTTACTGACGTTTCTTGGTTTTCCAAGCATTTTGGCACTTTTAAACTATTTGTGCTTTTCCAGCATTAGTCTCGCAGTGCAACGCCGGACACCTTTAGGGATTCGGCAAAAACATTCTCAGATATTGCTATATATGCATCGGTTCCGAATTGTGTCTTCGGTCAATAGTTGGGTTGCCCGGCTCCTGCACTTGCTTCCTACGTTCTGTTTTATTTGGCTAGGCGTGCAAAGGGAGAACCACTGCGATTGTGCTTCCAGCTCACATGGTTAAGCACCTTAGTGGAGAAAGCCGAAAACTGACTGTCACAATAAGCGTAAACTGGTCAGCGATCCGATGACTATGATGGGCCATTCATAACATTGGCCGAAGTGTTTACGGCTTGACCTCGACTGTCGCCGAACACTACTGGGGGCTATTAACTGGCCTCCCAAACTAAATCCTCGATATTTTGTTGTTACATTTGAGTTGAGGTTTCATGATCATGCTTAGCATGACAACCCAAAGAAAGGAACCAATAGCGGGACTATTTTCTTTGGAATACATTTCTTCTGTTAAACAATAATATAACATATCTCTCTGCGTACCTTTTTTTATAAAACCATGTGGCCAGATTGCCTTGTTTGTCGTAAATCTTTGCCCTCATAAAGGCTTTATAAAGTAGGGCAAACACTCCTCGGCTACTGGCCGAGGAGGTGGAAGCCGATGGTCAGTCAACAAAGTTTTGTACAATGCGGATCCGAGCATTAATGTCGTAAAGTACTTGGATACATAGAGTCATTACACATAATTTATGGATATTGATCCTTAATTCGGCCACCCGTGCCCGCATTCGGGGGCTACTGGGCTTCGGGCTTATTATTTACAAATATTAAAGGGGCACATCGATCCCCTGATCTGGTGTTGCCACCCGACCAGTGTCTCGGGGGCTACAGGATTTCTTGTCCAATGCAGAAAATTTTATGTGCAATATAGTTTCCGAGGAGATTTTGATCCTCAGGTTGGTCGGCCGCACCCAACCTGAGTCTTGAGGACTGAGCACGCCGCTTTTGTGTCCCGAAGTATTCTGCCGAGCTAGGACTTGATCCTCAGGCCGATTTTGCAAATCAACCTGAGTCTCAGCGGCTACTGGGATCAGTGGTCTTATGTCATCCTTCATGTGCATCTCGGGTTTTAGACCGATACACACCTTGAGGGCTACTGGCTATATATCTCGGCAGAGAATAAATTGCACCAATAAAAAATATTGACAAAAAATCGGCCCATAGTCGGGGTGGTACACCACCTCAGAAGAAGTCCAGCATAAAGCTCGAGCGCTAGTGGCTGGCTCCATAGAGGGCATTTCCGGCATTAAGCTCGGCTAAACTCCTTCAACTTTTCTGAACCAAGGTGATATGACACCTCGGATATAGTCCGACATTGGAGCCTGGACACAGTCCGGCGTTGGAGCTCGGATATATTTCGGCGTTGGAGCTCGGATATACAGTCCGGCATTGGAGCTCGGATACATAGTCCGGCGTTGGAGCTCGGATACATTCCGGCGCTAGAGCTGGGAAGCGGTCCGGCGTTGGTGCTCGGCTGCAAAAGATACCTTGAATGCAGTCCGGCGTTGGAGCTCGGACGCAAGAGGACCCTGCCTCCCAGGAACAACTTCAAACTCGCGGTGTGGCATAAAAATAAACAAGGCATTGATAAAGGCCGGAAACTTAAAGGGGCTCCTCGGATACCCGATGTGTAAACTCGTCGAATGCATTTCGGCGATCCTCAAGATCGAAGATAAAGAAGATTTGTTGAACCAGTTTTCAAGACCTGCAACTGAAAGTGCAACTATCCCTAGGTGGTTTTGGTAATTCATAACAACATATAGCTCATTAAGCTAATGCTATTCCAAGATGATTATTTCAGGAAAGCTCAATGATTGGCATGGCATGGATGTGAAAGTGGAACCCTCAAAATGCTAAGGACAAAGGATTGGCTCAAGCTCAAAAGCTCAAGACTCTTCATTTTATATTTTAGTGATCCAAGATCACATTGAGTCTTTAGGAAAAGCCAATACTATCAAGGAGGGATGAGGTGTTGCTTAATGAGCCTCTTGCTTCATGTGCTTAGTGATATGCTCCAAAACCCTCAACTACTTTCCCATATCCAAATATGACCTAAACCCTAAGACAAACTCGGTCCGACCGATTCTTCCTATCCGGCGCCACCGAGTTTCACTTGTCATAAGCCACTGCCAAACCCTAGCAATTCGGTTCTACCGATAGGGATCTCGATCTCACCGAGATGGGATTGCAAACTCTCTGTTTCCCTTTCGTAACTTTTCGGTCTCACCGAAAAGAGCAAATCGGTCCCACCGAGATTGCAATGTAAATTCAGTGTTTCCTTTTTGTAACTTTTCGGTCTCAAGGAAAGAGCAAATCGGTCCCACCGAGTTTTCCTGACCAACTCTCTGGTTAGCTAATTACCAAATTCGGTCTCACCGAGTTTGTGTAATCAGTCTCACCGAGATTACGTTATGCCCAAACCCTAACCATATCGGTCCTACCGATTTGCATGTCAGTCCCACCAAAAATCTCTAACGGTCACTAGGTTTACATTTTCGGTCTGACCGAGTTTGTTGATTCGGTCCCACCGAGATTGGAAAACTGTGTGTAACGGTTGGATTTTATGTGGAGGCTATATATACCCCTCCACCTCCTCTTCATTCATGGAGAGAGCCATCAGAACACATACACAATTCCAACTGATATGTTCTGAGAAAGAACCACCTACTCATGTGTTGAGACCAAGATATTCCATTCCTACCATATGAATCTTGATCTCTAGCCTTCCCAAGTTGCTTTCCACTCAAATCTTCTTTCCACAAAATCCAAATCCTATGAGAGAGAGTTGAGTGTTGGGGAGACTATCATTTGAAGCACAAGAGCAAGGAGTTCATTACCTACACACCATTTGTTACTTCTTGGAGAGTGGTGTCTCCTAGATTGGCTAGGTGTTACTTGGGAGCCTCCGACAAGATTGTGGAGTTGAACCAAGGAGTTTGTAAGGGCAAGGAGATCGCCTACTTCATGAAGATCTACCGCTAGTGAGGCAAGTCCTTCGTGGGCGATGGCCATGGTGGGATAGACAAGGTTGCTTCTTCGTGAACCCTTTGTGGGTGGTTGCTTCTTCATGGACCCTTTGTGGGTGGAGCCCTCCGTGGACTCGCGCAACCGTTACCCTTTGTGGGTGGAGGCCTCCGTGGACTCGCGCAACCGTTACCCTTCTTGGGTTGAAGTCTCCATCAACGTGGATGTAGGATAGCACCACCTATCCGAACCACGGGAAGAACATCCGTGTCTCCAATTGCGTTTGAATTCTCCAAACCCTTCCCTTTACATTCTTGCAAGTTGCATGCTTTACTTTCCGCTGCCAATATACTCTTTGCATGCTTGCTTGAATTGTGTGATGATTGCTTGACTTGTCCTACAATAGCTAAAATCTGCCAAGAACTAAAATTGGGAAAAGGTTAAGTTTTTATTTGGTCAAGTAGTCTAATCACCCCCCCTCTAGACATACTTTCGATCCTAGAAGTGGTATCAGAGCCTTGGTCTCCATTTGCTTTGATCTCCATAGCTTTTGGTGGTCATAGCCTTGGTTTCACAACCTAGGAGAGTATGGCGTCTAGCGAGGGAAATTATCACCGTAGAGGTCCTTACTTTGATGGTACTAATTTTGCTAGTTGGAAGCATAAAATGAAAATGCATATTCTTGGACATAACCCTGCCGTTTGGGCTATTGTGTGTGTTGGTTTGCAAGGTGTCTTCTTTGATGGGAAAGAACCAAACCGTGAAGCTACCGCGGATGAGTTGAAGATGTTGCAATACAATGCTCAAGCTTGTGATATTCTCTTCAACGGATTGTGCCCCGAAGAATTCAACAAAATCAGCCGTCTTGAGAATGCAAAGGAAATTTGGGACACTTTGATTGATATGCACGAAGGTATCGACTCCGTCAAGGAATCCAAGTTGGATGTGCTTCAAAGTCAACTTGACAAGTTCAAAATGAAGGATGGTGAAGGTGTCGCTGAAATGTACTCTAGGCTTGCTCTCATCACAAATGAGATTGCCGGTTAGGAAGTGAAGAGATGACCGATAGATTCATCATCAAGAAGATTCTAAGAGCCTTGGATGGAAAATATGATACCGTGTGCACATTGATCCAAATGATGCCCAATTACAAAGATCTCAAGCGAACGAAGGTGATTGGAAGAATTGTTGCTCATGAGATATCACTTAAGGATAAAGAGGAACTTCACAATAAGTCAAGTGGTGCCTATAAAGCCTCATGTGAAGCCCCCACATCATCAAGTGAGAAACAAGACTTCAATTAAGAATTGAGCTTAATGGTGAAGAACTTAAACAAGTTCTACAAGAGTAGAAGCAAAGATAGAAGCTTTAGGTCAAGGTCCTACAATGACAAAAGATTTTCTAGTCGAGAGCGAAACTGCTACAGCTGTGGAAGACCCGAACACTATTCCAATGAGTGTACGGATCCCTACAAGAGAAGAGAAGATTCTCCAAAAAGAAGAAGCAAAGAATCACCATCAAGAGAGAGAAGGAGTAGAGATGATCGTTATGAACGAAGATACTCACGGAGAAGCAAGGATTCGGAAAGGAAGGAAAAATCATCAAGGAGCTACACAAAACGAAGACATCAAGCTCATGTTGGTGAATGGGTATCCGGCTCCGACTCCGACAGCCACTCCGAGAGAAGTTATTACTCCGGCTCCGAAGATACTCAAGATGAAGGTGTTGCCGGTCTAGCACTTGTGTCAACCAACTCCTACGACATATTTGACTCACCAAATGAAGGAATTGGAAGATGCTTCATGGCCAAAGGTCCTAAGGTAACACACCCCGAGTATGTTGATTTCAATAGTGATGAAGATGACTTGTTAGGTGATGATTTTCTTGTTGACAACTCTAGTGATAAATACTATGATGAAACGTCAATTAATCATGCTAATAAAGATAAAACGAATGACAATGATAAGGAGAAGATTGAGTCTCTAACTAAAGAACTAAACACTCTTAAGTTAGATCATGAAACTATCTTCGAAGATCATCGAGAACTTTTAAGAGCTCATGAGAAATTACGCTTTGAAAAGCTCAATCTTGAGCAAGAGCATGAGTTCTTAAAAGCAATCAATGATGATCTCGGCAAGAAAAGTTCTTCTTACATTGCCAAGCGTTTACTCTTATCCACTTACATGCCTCAAGTCAAGTCTAGTAACAAGAACAAGAAAGATTCTTCCTCTAGCAGTAACAATGATCATGCTAAATCCAATATTGTTGCTTCTAGTAGTTCTCTTGATTCCACTAATGATTCTCTCAGCCAAGTTACACTTGAGCAAGAAAATAGCTTATTGAAGGGAATTATAGAGAAAGGAGTGTACAAAAGCCTTGCCGGGAGCAAGCAATTCGAGGAAATTGTGCGCAAGCAAGGAATGCACCGGAAGAATCAAGGTGTTGGTTTTGAACGAAAGTTCAACGCCAATGGAGTTGAGTGGGAAGAAGATCAATACCCCAAGACAAAGTTTGTTCCTCAACAAGAGAAGTATGATACTTCTTTCAAAGGGACACAAGCTCAAGATGATCTTCCACCACAAGACTACAAGCAAAAAGGCAAGGACAAGCTTCAAGAGGAAATTGACGCATTTGAAGAAGCTCCTAAGACCTTAGTCAAGTGGATTCCCAAGACTACTTCAGGTTCCACTTCATCAAGTATGACTACAACTCCAAGGATTCCCATCAAGATGATGTGGATCCAAAATAAGAAGAACTAGAGAGTTCTTGAGGGTGACTCCGCCAACATACTTCACTCTTATCATTTTGGCAAGAACAAGTGCAATCAACTTCCACATCTTGCACTAGTTCAAGGAGTCACAAACCCTCTTGTTGGTAAGACAAGGGACAAGGTAACCTAAAGTTTTCATGGACATCATTTTGTGTGTGCATCGCTCTATGTCTATGGATATCCTTGTTTGTTCCTTGTGGGACTAACCCATGTAGGTATTGAAAGTGCAATTCACTCAAATGGATAGCTCCAAGTGATCTACATCAACATTGAGCATCCACATCTTCAACATCTACATGAAGTCATCATCGACAAAACCCGAGGTTAGTTCTTCCCTCAAAGGGGGGATATCACATCTAGGGGGAGCTTTACTCTAAGACTTGAGCTAAAGCAACTCTAAAGATGTGAACACAACAATGCTTTATGTAAAAGTGGTAACCCCACTTGAGCTTAAACGATGAGTATGACCTATGATCAAGTGTTCTCACTTGACTCCTAAGTCAATATACTCATATATAGATGACCTTGTCATCGCAAATTGCTTGATAGATGCTAGAATTGGTTGTACATGCCTTGTCACATATTTCATTTGCCATCTTATTGTGTGAGCATGCTGGTTGCATATTTTACTCATTCGAGGACATCCACTTGTTGTTTTGATTGTTTGGTTTTATTTCCTTTTGCCAAGTGGATGGACAAGAGTGCCTAAGAACCTCCTCTAGCTATCTATGCTTTTCTCGTCTCAAACTCTATTCATGCTACATCACAAAATTTGATCAAGTCAGATTCGAACCACTCTGTGTGAGGAGCGCTCGGAGTTCCCGATTCGTCATAGACTTAAACTTCCAAAACCTCTTTATGATTCTCGGTCTGACCGATACCCCACTTTCGGTCCTACCGAGATCATTAAGTTGATCTAGGTTTTCGATCTCGGTGCAACCGATTTGAACCTTTCGGTCACACCGAGTTTCAGTAACTGCTTGCAGTTATGAATCTCGGTGCCACCGAGTTGTTCCACTCGGTCACACCGACAGGGTCGGGCTATATATAGTCACGGGCAAAAATTTGGAAATTTCTCCGAACCCCTTTGCCCGCGCGATAGCCTGCTCCGCCAACATGGTCTCCGGATCGTCTCCTCGCCGCCAGCCGCCTCCAGTCGCTGGTCTCCATCGCCGTCAACGGAATTCTACCCCACCGTTGCCGCCGTAGCGAGTCTCCGCCGAACTAGGGTATGGACTCGATCTTTGTGCTATTCTCCAATCTGATTCTTAGCACATTGTGATCATCATGATTCTTGCCAGGATTGAAACACTCCTATCCAGTCAATGCGCTCATAGATTAGGTTTGATTCGAAAAATTTTAGGGTTAGGTTTCCGCCGAAACCATCTCGGACCCACCGAGTTGAAAAACTCGGTCCCACCGATTTGGGTTATGCCATTGCACAAGTGAGACTCGGTCTGACCGAGAATTACTTATCGGTGTGACCAATTTTGGAACTTTGTGAAACCCTAGCAGTCTCGGTGCCACCGAACTGTGACTCGGTCTGACCGAGTTCACTAGTTTAGGTGCCAAAACTGCTTCGGTATCACTGAGTTTAAAAATCGGTAGATCCGAGATGATTTCAGTGGGAAACTAAAACTAAGTTTTTGGATCATTCTTTTGCAAAAATCTCTGCATTTTGTGATGCTCATCTATTCTACCTCATCTATAAACTGTTCACAGGGTCAGCAGTCAGCTTGTTCATCATGTCAGACCAGAGTGACAGCCAGAATGTGTCAGAACAACAAGTGCACCTGAGTGAGGGCACTAGTCCCTCCAGCTCTTCAGATGATGGCAGCAGAAGTACCCCAAGCAATTTGCCAAAAGCTGCCACTAGACAGAGGAAGAAGAGAACTTCAGATTCTGAAGATGAAGATTATGTGGCAGAGGAAGAGGCCACATCAAAGAGAGTTGAGCCAGCACAGGGCACAAAGCCAGGCTTAAAGATCAAAAGGCCAGCAGGCAGGCAGCCTATGTCAAAGGCTAGAGCTTCAACTAAAAAGCCTGCACCCAAAGAGCCAGTTGCTGCTGAAGGCAAGAAAAGGAAGGGAAGGGTCAAGAAGACCGTAGCCAGAGTGCTTGGAAAGGCTTCCATCATGGAAGAGGAAGAGGAAGAAGAGGTTGCTGCACCAGCACCTAAGGCACCTAAGCTTAGGGTTGATGCTATCAGGACAGGGGCTGCCACATCTAAGCCCAAAGAAGCACCCAAAGCTGCCTCCAAGCCCAAGTCTGCACCAAATAGGAATACAAGGAGCATCCCAGCTGCTGAGAAGAACAAGGCCCCAGTGCCTGAAGCTGCAGAAGAAGAAGATGAAGAGCAAGTACTTAGAAAGCTCAAGCCCAAGATCCCAGACCACAATGATGCTCATCCTGTGGCTGAGGACATGAAGCTCAGGAGAGACTCAGGGCTGAGGAAATGGAGAGAAGCAGACCCGTATGCTTCAAGGAGAAGGACTGTTGTGGATTACAGATTTCTCACCAAGGAACAGCAGGACTTCTATGAGACAGTGCTGCTAGACAAGAAGCCCATAGTTTGTGACATGAGATGGGTTGATTGGGAGTACATGAAAGAAAATGAGGAACACTTCCCTGGAGTGTATGACAGCTTTAGTGCTTGTGGAGTTGCATACTTTGTTGGGCAGAAGCTCACAAAGTGGAACGAGGAGCTTATCATGCAATTCTACTCCACATCACACTTCTACCCAGATGGAAGGATTACATGGATGTCTGAAGGTACGAGGTACCAATCCACAGTTGCTGAATGGGCTCAGCTGATTAATGCCCCAGAGGAGCAAACAGATGATTTGGACATTTATGCCAAGAAGAAGATGGATCATAACTCTATGTCCAACATGTACAAGGAAATTCCAAACGAGGTACTTGACACGTTCAAATTTGGCTCTGTGCACTATCTTCTGTCAGGGCTGCCAACAATCAATTGGATACTGAGGCACACCTTATTGCCCAAGTCTAGAGATTACAAGATGATCAGAGGCCATGCGATCAATTTGCTACATATCTTTGATGTGCCACAAAAGTTCAAGGTGATGAGCCTCATGGTAGAGACCATCAAGAGGACAACAGCAGACCAGAAGAGGAGCTGTGGATATGCCCCACAGATTCAGGAGCTCATCAACTCCAAGATGGGCATGGGCATATACTTATTGGACAAGGAACACCTACCCATCCGTCCAGAGTTTGAGGACAATCAAGTAGTCATGACTGAGAATGAGCCATCATCTGCCCAAGCACAAGCCAAGAAGGAGAAGGCAAGGAAGGAGAAAGCTGCCAAGATGCCAACTCAAGAGGAGGCATCTGAGTATTTCTTGAAGACCAAACAAGAGCAGCTTGGTTACCTGATTGCATCCACCCTGCGGATTGAGAAAGGACTAGCCACCCTAACTCAGAACCAGGCAAGCCTAGAGAGAATCATGGAACAAAAGTTCTATGACTTGGATGTCAAGGTGACAGAGATTCAGACTGCAGTGGAGTAGCTCCAGGATGACATGCAGGAGAGGAGAGGCAGGACTACAACTGATGCCTTTGCTAGAGTGCCACGAGGTCTGAGGTCGTCTGCAGTGCCAGTTGCTGACACCAGAGCCACCACGTCTGCACCAGCTACAGCCTCAGTTCCACCAGCTCCAGCATCTACTTCAGCTCCAACTCCAGCGTCTACTTCAGCGTCTATAGAAGCCTTCGTCCTTGGAGTGATCTGGACTCCACCACCACCAGAAGATCAAGCCTGAGTGTCGATCTAGCACTATGCATTTTCTAGGAACTTTTTGGTAACTTGTTGCCAAAGGGGGAGAAAAATGTATAGATCATAGGCTTCGAGAGAGAGAGAGTGTTGCTTTTTTCTCTCTTGCTTTATTTGGTGGTTTTTCGAACTTTGTTTGCTTTTGAGTGCTTGAGATACTATGTCATTGCTCGTGAGACATTGATGATCATGTGTTTGATCATAAGCTACACTTAATGTTTGCTTAATGCTATTATCTTATCTATCTTATGTGATCATTCACTATTCTTGGTGATGAGTGCATGTATTTCATTCTTATCATTTTAAGCGCTCCACCAAGATGTATGTGACATGGAAGAGTAACCCATAACTCTAACTCCTTGTGCATTTGCAGTCCAAAGCAAATTTTTAAATATGCACAAATTTAGGGGGAGCTCTTACTTATCACATACTTCTCAAAGCGACGATATATTTCATGCTTATTATCATTTGTCGAAGCTTTGGTCTATATGTTGTCATCAATTACCAGAAAGGGGGAGATTGAAAGTGCAACTATCCCTAGGTGGTTTTGGTAATTCATAACAACATATAGCTCATTGAGCTAATGCTATTCCAAGATGATTATTTCAGGAAAGCTCAATGATTGGCATGGCATGGATGTGAAAGTGGAACCCTCAAAATGCTAAGGACAAAGGATTGGCTCAAGCTCAAAAGCTCAAGACTCTTCATTTTATATTTTAGTGATCCAAGATCACATTGAGTCTTTAGGAAAAGCCAATACTATCAAGGAGGGATGAGGTGTTGCTTAATGAGCCTCTTGCTTCATGTGCTTAGTGATATGCTCCAAAAACCCTCAACTACTTTCCCATATCCAAATATGACCTACCCTAAGCCAAACTCGGTCCTACTGATTCTTCCTATCCGGCGCCACCGAGTTTCACTTGTCATAAGCCACTGCCAAACCCTAGCAATTCGGTTCTACCGATAGGGATCTCGGTCTCACCGAGATGGGATTGCAAACTCTCTGTTTCCCTTTTGTAACTTTTCGGTCTCACCGAAAAGAGCGAATCGGTCCCACCGAGATTGCAATATAAATTCAGTGTTTCCTTTTTGTAACTTTTCAGTCTCACCGAAAGAGCAAATCGGTCAAACCGAGTTTGCCTGACCAACTCTCTGGTTAGCTAATTACCAAATTCGGTCTCACCGAGTTTGTGTAATCGGTCTCATCGAGATTACGTTATGCCCAAACCCTAACCATATCGGTCCTACCGAGTTGCATGTCAGTCTCACCGAAAATCTCTAACAGTCACTAGGTTTACATTTTGGTCCGACCGAGTTTGTTGATTCGGTCCCACCGAGATTGGAAAACTGTGTGTAACGGTTGGATTTTGTGTGGAGGCTATATATACCCCTCCACCTCCTCTTCATTCATGGAGAGAGCCATCAGAACACATACACAATTCCAACTCATATGTTCTGAGAAAGAACCACCTACTCATGTGTTGAGACCAAGATATTCCATTCCTACCATATGAATCTTGATCTCTAGCCTTCCCAAGGTTGCTTTCCACTCAAATCTTCTTTCCACAAAATCCAAATCCTATGAGAGAGAGTTGAGTGTTGGGGAGACTATCATTTGAAGCACAAGAGCAAGGAGTTCATTACCTACACACCATTTGTTACTTCTTGGAGAGTGGTGTCTCCTAGATTGGCTAGGTGTTACTTGGGAGCCTCCGACAAGATTGTGGAGTTGAACCAAGGAGTTTGTAAGGGCAAGGAGATCGCCTACTTCATGAAGATCTACCGCTAGTGAGGCAAGTCCTTCGTGGGCGATGGCCATGGTGGGATAGACAAGGTTGCTTCTTCGTGAACCCTTTGTGGGTGGTTGCTTCTTCATGGACCCTTTGTGGGTGGAGCCCTCCGTGGACTCGCGCAACCGTTACCCTTTGTGGGTGGAGGCCTCCGTGGACTCGCGCAACCGTTACCCTTCTTGGGTTGAAGTCTCCATCAACGTGGATGTAGGGTAGCACCACCTATCCGAACCACGGGAAAAACATCTGTGTCTCCAATTGCGTTTGAATTCTCCAAACCCTTCCCTTTACATTCTTGCAAGTTGCATGCTTTACTTTCCGCTGCCAATATACTCTTTGCCAAGAACTAAAATTGGGAAAAGGTTAAGTTTTTATTTGGTCAAGTAGTCTAATCACCCCCCCTCTAGACATACTTTCGATCCTACAGCAACCGAAGACGAAGAACAGTTCGGAAGAATCAAGGAGCGTCCCTAACTTGAAGACCGGTTCAGGGGGCTACTGACGGTGTCCTGGACTAGGGGGTACTCACCACGTTGTCTCCCGATCTATTAGATTGGGCCGAGGACCCCTGTGGCCGTATACTCATGGGCCAGTTCGGACAACTGCCGCATACAAGGAAGATTCCACAAGACTTGGCGATCAAGACAAGGACTTCTCCCCACCGGCGTATTCGGCTAGGACTCTTGTTAACCTAGGCCTCTGGTGCATTATATAAACCAGGGCCAGGCTAGTCGATAGATCAGATATACACATCAACAATCATACCATAGGCTAGCGTCTAGGGTTTAGCCTCCTTGATCTCGTGGTAGATCAACTCTTGTACTACCCATATCATCAATATTAATCAAGCAGGACGTAGGGTTTTACCTCCATCAAGAGGGCCCGAACCTGGGTAAAACATCGTGTTCCCTGCCTCCTGTTACCATCCGGCCTAGACGCACAGTTTGGGACCCCCTACCCGAGATCCGCCGGTTTTGACACCGACACCGGGTCATGCCCACGGGGCGGGTTACGATTCCGCCCACTGCTTGACACAGTCGGCCCATCGAGATGCCTGCTGTAACTCCGGCTCGGGCGAGGGGTAGAATGAACTCGATCACGTCTGTAAGAATAAGCCTGTTGTTGAACCAGCGCTATCTGAAGAAGATCTCTAGCCCTCCGTGTCTCGACTGCCGCTGGCGATTCACCTTCAATTGGGATAGCTGCCAATCGAGATGCCGCAGCGATCATGTTATCCAAAGGGTTGGAGTAATGACCCGGTGGCGTCGGCACGTGCTGTGGCGGGTTATTGTTCTGATGAGGTGGATCCATCAAGCGCGGTTGGATCGGCATACCTGTCCCAGGTGCTTCGACTCGGTTTACCCCTGTCGGGTTACTGGTTCCTGCTCCTGGCGTGTTAAAAAGATTTCTTGCTTCATAAACCAACGTCAGACGGGTTTGATGCCTCCTCCTCATGACATCGTTTGAAGCATTCTGATCCAACATGAGCCGGTAAGACTCTGCCTGAATCCATTGTGAATGGGTGTCCAAAGCAGCCCGTTCTTCAGCCATCTTAGCGCTTTCTGCATTTAGCTCCTCCTTAGCCTGTGTTATGTCATAGCGCAATCTTGTGATCACCGCGTTATGTTGATCTTGATCCGCCGGGTTAACCACCATTGTTAACAGTGTCTTCAATTTATCCAGCAAATTAGTTAAAGCCTGAGCCGAGGGGCGCTCAAGGCCTCCTGCCTCGGCAGCCGCTGCCGCCCCTGACCCAGAAAACAGCTCCGCCACAGTTGATGAGTGTTGCACGGGCTGTGTACCGGCCATGAAAATTGCAACTCGATTCGGCGGCTCACAAGGGTCTGGAATATTGTCGCCATTGGAACAGCCCCAAGCTGGCCCTCTTGCAGTTGATACAACGATTCGGTCTCACCAGTAGATGACTCGTCATCAGAATAAATGATGTCTCACCACCAGATGCCGATCTATCCTCAGGTTCCACTCCATGGATACATCCCAGGAAGGCACGATTCATGGTGGGACAAACCCGGGCGGGTCTCGCACGCTGGGTCGTCTCGATGATGTCAGTGCAGATATCCGGCTCAGGGCCCGGTTCGCCGACCTTGCTGATGAAAACGTGAATTCCGCCGAAGGGGACCCGGTACCCGTACTCAATTGAGCCGGCCTCGGGGCCCCAGCCTGTGTTGTAGATGTAGAGCTTGTCGCAGCGACTCTTGGTCATCCGGCCCACGGCGTATCCCTTGATCCCTTCGAAGTTTCCCTTTAAGAACTCGAAACCATCGTGTGATAGCCCCACGGTGGACGCCAACTGTCATGGAATTGTCATGGTAGATGTCCTAGTGTGAGGACTTAGTCATGGAGCCATCTCGATGAGGTTTTCTTAAAGGGGTTAATTGGTACAAAGGACACAAGGAGTTTATACTGGTTCGGCCCCTTACGGTGAAGGTAAAATCCTAATCCAGTTGGAGGTGTTATTGCTAGGGTTTCGATGAGCGGGGAGCAAATACGCTTGACCCGACTCTCGATCTTGTTGTTTCTTGTCCTAAGCTGCCGCTAGGTCGTCCCCATATATACACAGGTTGATGCCCTGCAGTCCTCAGAGTCCTGGCCGGCTTATACAACGTATTCGGCTCGGTGACCTTTCTCATATGCCTTACAATACAAGTTTACATACACGACGGTTTATACTCATGGGCCTTAAGCCGCCTTCGAGTCTGGGCCCTCTACTAAGCCTATCTATGAACCGCCTTAAGATTCTTGGGCTTCATTGAGATAAATCATCTTAGGGATGACCCGGCCCCTCCTGGGTGGGTCATACCTAATAGTTATATCCCCAACAAGTTTCTTCATCCGTAACATAACCCTCAGGCACAACAGACAATTCATATCTAGGGGGAGAATCTTCATCATCACTTTCATCAATATTATCAGTTTCAATAATTTCATTCTCTCTAGCCCTAGCAAGTTGTTCATCAAGAAATTCACCTAGTGGCACAGTATTATCAAGCATAGAAGTAGTTTCATCATAAGTATCATGCAAAGCAGAGGTGGCATCATCAATAATATGTGACATATTAGAATGAATAGTAGGAGTAGGTGTCGCAAGTTTACTCAAAACAGAAGGTGAATCAAGTGCAGAGCTAGATGGCGGTTCCTTACCTCCCCTCGTAGTTGAGTGAAAAAACTTTGTTCTTTTATCTTTCGAGTTCTTCATAGAGATCATCAGATATAAATCCCAAGTGACTCAAAGAATAGAGCTATTCTCCCCAGCAACAACGCCAGAAAATAGTCTTGATAACCCACAAGTATAGGGGATCGCAACAGTTTTCGAGGGTAGAGTATTCAACCCAAATTTATTGATTCGACACAAGGGGAGCCAAATAATATTATCAAGTATTAGCAGCTAAGTTGTCAATTCAACCACACCTGGAAACTTAATATCTGCAGCAAGGTATTTAGTACCAAAGTAATATGATAGTAGTGGTAACGGTAGCAAAAGTAATATTTTTGGTTTTATAGTGATTGTAACAGTAGCAACGGAAAAGTAAATAAGCAAAGAACAATATGTGAAAAGCTTGTAGGCAATGGATCGGTGATGGAGAATTATGTCGGATGCGATCAATCATGCAACAGTTATAACATAGGGTGACACAGAACTAGCTCCAGTTCATCAATGTAATGTAGGCATGTATTCCGAATATAGTCATACGTGCTTATGGAAAAGAACTTGCATGACATCTTTTGTCCTACCCTCCCATGACAGCGGGGTCCTATTGGAAACTAAGGGATATTAAGGCCTCCTTTTATTAGAGTACTCGACCAAAGCATTAACACTTAGTGAATACATGAACTCCTCAAACTATGGTCATCACCGGTAAGTATCACGATTATTGTCACTTCAGAGTTAACGGATCATAACACATAATAGGTGACTATAGACTTGCAAGATAGGATCAAGAACTCACATATATTCATGAAAACATAATAGGTTCAGATCTGAAATCATGGCACTCGGGCCCTAGTGACAAGCATTAAGCATAGCAAAGTCATAGCAACATCAATCTCAGAACATAGTGGATACTAGGGATCAAACCTAACAAAACTAACTCGATTACATGATAAATCTCATCCAACCCATCACCGTCCAGCAAGCCTACGATGGAATTACTCACGCACGGCGGTGAGCATCATGAAATTGGTGATGGAGGAAGGTTGATGATAACGATGGCGACGGATTCCCCTCTCTGGAGCCCCAAACGGACTCCAGATCAGCCCTCCCGAGAGAGTTTAGGGCTTGGCGGCGGCTCCATGTCGTAAAACGTGATGAATCCTTCTCTCTGATTTTTTTTCTCCCCAAACACGAATATATAGAGTTTGAGTTGAGGTCGGAGGAGCACCAGGGGGCCCATGAGGCAGGGGCGCGCCCAGGGGGGTAGGCGTGCCCCCACCCTCGTGGACAGGGTGTGGTCCCCTGGCCTTGATTCTCTCGCCAGTATTTTTTATATATTCCAAAAATAATCTCCGTTCATTTTCAGGTCATTCTAAGAACTTTTATTTGTGCACAAAAATAATACCATGGCAATTCTGCTGAAAATAGCGACAGTCTGGGTTAGTTCCATTCAAATCATGCAAGTTAGAGTCCAAAACAAGGGCAAACGTGTTTGGAAAAGTAGATACGTTGGAGATGTATCAAGATTGACCCCCTCCCGATGAGAGGATTGATGGTGATGACGATGGTGATGATTTCCCCCACTTGGAGGGATGTTTCCCCGACAGAACAGCTCCGCCAGAGCCCTTGATTGGTTCCGCCAAGGTTCCGCCTCGTGGCGGCAAAGTTTCGTCCCGAGAGCTTCCTTATGATTTTTTCCAGGGAGAAAGACTTCATATGGCCAAAGATGGGCACCGAAGGCCTGCCAGGGGGCCCACGAGGCAGGGGGCGCGCTCCCACCCTCGTGGATGGTGGGTGGCCCCCTGTGGTTCTTCCTTCGACCAATATTTTTTATATATTCTAAAAATGACTCCCGTGGAGTTTCAGAACTTTTGGAGTTGTGCAGAATAGGTCTCTAATATTTGCTCCTTTTCCGGCCCAGAATTCTAGCTGCCAGCATTCTCCCTCTTCATGTAAACCTTGTAAAATAAGATAGAATAGGCATAAGTATTGTGACATAATGTGCAGTTACAGCCCATAATGCAATAAATATCGATATAAAAGCATGATGCAAAATGGATGTATCAGCCGACGACGGGTTGGCAGCCACGACAACCACCTCCCGCCTTCGGGACACGGTGGCGAAGCGGGTGATGGCCATAGTGGCCGGCAGTGGGGTGGCAGCCGCGACAGCCATCTCCCGCCTTTGGGCCGCGGCGGTGGAGCGGGCGATGGCCCTGGCTTTTGACGGTGGTGTGGCGGCAACGGCGGCCGGCAACAGCTACCGACGGGCACCGGCGGCGGAGCGTGTGGTGGGTGTTCCACGCACACCCAACAGGGACGCCACGCGCACTACACTACGCTGGGGACTGCGCCGCCGCTGCGGTGTAGCCTTCCAACTAGAGATGTCCTCTGATGACGGCGGAGTGGCTGAGCGACGACTACGGACCGGTGCCATTGGCGAATGTGGGAGAAGCAGACGAGATAAGCTACACGGATGGAGTGGAAAATGCGACGCAGGACTTGCCGGCCATGAGGGTTTTTATAGCAGGCCGGTAAGCATTGGGATTTTGGGGGATTTGACCTAGTCGAGCGGGAAGTTTGCGCGGGAACCTGCGAGGTTGCGCGGGAACAGGCTCACCGATGATTCATTGGCGCCACTGTTTGGCAAAAAGAACGCCCCCGCGCGCTGCGCAAGCTTGCGCTGTAAGCCGTCTGCGGCAGCGGGGTGACAAGACGTGCGAGAGGAGGACGAAAGGCCACGTACACATACGTTTAATAAAAAAATGTTTGTGATTTAATTACCTACTATACCACTGTCCTGGTTTATAAGTATGATTTAACTAATAAAATACGAATGCATGTCGCCAAAGATTATATAGTTGAATTTGTATTTGAACATAGTTTCCAATTATATAATTTTTTAAACATGCATTAACATTTTTTTGGTTAAATTTGAGGGAAAAGTATGGCACGGAATATAAAGGAGACTATAGACTAGACGGATGTGGTACCATGCGGCTGCTCTCTACGCAGCGACGCAACTGTCGGCCGGCTTGTAGGCAACCATTTCCTGCGTGTTCAACTGCTCTATGCGTGTGGTTGCTTGCCGTTCAGGCGGCCGCGGCACGCTCTGCTCGTGTCCCACCGCGCGCGCCCTGCTCTCGCGTCCCTCTGGGTGCTCTGCCCTTGTTCCTCCATGCGCCCTGCCAGTGTTTTGTGCCGGTGCACGATCACACACATTCGTGTGCAAGCGGTTGCGCCGGGCGCGGCGCGATGATGAAGTTACCCGCTGCAAAAACTGCCATGCGGATGCGCCGAGAATCCACGCCGCTCATCCCCCTTTTATTCATGTGACCATTTACCTTCATCTCTCATCTCACATGACACAATAAGCACACCCATGAGGACACATACAGAGAGGACATCCAGCGATTCCAATGGCGCTCCGCGTGGCTCCAATGGCGCTCCCAGCAGCCGACGATGACAACGCCGGGCGGTTCACCATGCATCACGTAGTGGACACCCACGTGAGGGGGAAGGCCCTCTCGGTGGTGTACACGAACGATCCGGTCTCGGTGGAGAGCTCCATCCAAACTATGCAGCAGTTCCTTGCCGAGGACAAGTACCGAGTGGTCGGCTTCGACCTCGAGTACACCATCGGTCATGCCGGGCACGATCAAAAGGTTGCCATTGCCCAGTTGTGCGTTCGACATGACGTCCTCGTCTACCACTTCCACCTTGCCACAAGGCCTTGTGAGCGTTTCTCCAGGTTTATCAATAGCTTCGACTACAGTTTCGCTACGGTGGACACCACCAATGATCTAAAAGCGCTCAAGGTTTCGGACATGAAATGCCCGAATCTTGTCAACATCCAGCCCCACTACAAGGTCTGGGGCAGCGAAAAAAGCAAACTAAACTCCTTGGTTGACCTCTCCTCGGCCATTATCGACCCCTACTACGCGAAGATGAAGCAAGAGAGCAATAAGGACAAGAATGCCTGGCACAGTGTGTGGCATAAGAGACTGGATGAACAACATGTCAAGTACACGGCCATGGACGCGTACACAAGCTACGAGATGTACAGGCGGATCGTTGAACTGAGGAACTGTCTTCTTCCTGACCTAGACGAGGGATCGAGCCAGATAGCAGTAGCGGGAGCGTCACAAGAAGTAGATGACTAGATGATCGTTTCTCCTACTTTAGAATGCATGCAATTGTTTATTGAGGTGTGTGCGAATGATCTGTATAGTCACTTATGTAATTGGATGTTTATTTCAGTTATATATATACATGTTATTCTACTATAGACAGAGCAATTCACACAGCTTATTAGTAGCAATCATCTGTGTTATTATTGGTCTTCGCACACATTTTAGATTATGGACCTATTTGCCGCGTATCACACACATCTTGTTCAGTTGAACCGTTTCCATTGTGTTGCCTAATCACACATAGTTCTTCCCAGTGAACCGTATCCTGTATATCGCACACACCTTCATCTGACTGCCCGTTTCTTTTGTGCATCCTCATCCCAAACAGTTAATTGAGCTGAACTGTATGCCCTACATCGCACATGCAACTAAATTCTGAACCGTGTTTGATGCATCTGTCATCGCAAATGTTTTGCACCTTTTGACGGGTTTTTTACACCACCGTTTGTGATTATGGCATCGCACACAGTTTCGTCGAAGGGTTTCTGATCGTAGTGTCGCATTTGGAGCATCCTACAGTAGTGTGTACAAGATTCCACAGATGTTCCTAATATCTTTGAGAACCATCACGTCAATGACGCTGGCGAAATGATTGCCTGTCGTGTTGTGGACATACAAGAGTTGATCAAGAAGAACCCAACGTTCGAGGACATTGACGATGAAGAAGAAGATGACACTGTGTGGAATTATGATTCATACTGATACACATGGCGAAGATGTTGATGCTGCTGCTGCGGATGACGATTAGATTGCTTTGTCGTATTTTCCTGTTAGAAGACGTTTTTTTATCTACTATGTGAAATTGTGTTTGCTATGACAACCGAAACCTGATTAACGTGTTGTTTAGTATTTTGCTGTGAGAACATCACTTGTTATGTATGTTGATTCGTGTTTGGTGATTGTATGACGAGTAAAACATGATGATATTGTTGTTTAGTTGTACTCATATTTGGCTGTGAAACTTGAATTTGATGACATAGTTTGTTGTTGGACTACAATTTGCTCGACGTCTTCGAATGGGAACAAAGCTGACCCGACAGGGCCTCTGCTAATTTATTTATTTATTACCAAAAGGGCCTCTGCTATTTATTTATTTATTTATGAGCAAAAGGGGATACCCCCCGATTTCCATTAATAGAAATCATTAGATGTTCACAACACTACGCCAAGACTGCTACACAGGTTCCATTCATTACTAGTTTCAGCAAAGTGCTAATGTCATAGCCACTGAATACATCACGAATGCTACGTACACTGCAAATAAAGAGAAAATCATCCTATAGAGCACATCGATTTTGCCCATTATCTTCACAAGCTCTTTCATCTCCTCATTGTTGTCAAGGTCGTTCAGCAGCTGTTGCTTGTCCATGATCAGAGGAGCTGCATCTTTAACCTTCTCCTCTACATCTTCCTCTTCTGTCGTTCCTTCAGTTACTTATCCAACACCCCAACCTGCTGGTATTGGGATTCCTCGGCTAACCAAATAATTAGCTAGTTGCATTCCCCCACATCAGCAACTTCCCAGAAATACAAATCACATAAATCTTCCCTTTTCTGCATGAATCAAATTGGAAGCTCATCCACCAAACTATTAAAAAATCAGCAACTGAAAGCAGCAGAACAACACTTAAACATATTATTACCCCATGATTCGGGCATTTGTAGAAGACTTGGCCAGGGTTGAGGATTGTGGTTGAGACACGACGGATGACTCTATGTGATTTGCAGCAGTGGCACCACACCAACGGCAGCGGGTTGCGATGAGAAACCGGCTACGGTGCATGTGCCGACGGGGGGGTGATGAGACCCACGGGTGATGGTACGGGTGGCGACTTGGCGCATATCTGGTTATTGCCTGCTAAAGAGCAGGTGGACGAGCAGCCAACAGACATGGTTGCTATGGCCAGAGCTTCTGATGCTAGGCAGAGTAAGTAGAGAAGAGGAGAAGCAAATGTTGGATATGTCTGTTTCATTACTTGAAGGGTAGCATAGCACCATATATAGTCATAGTCTAGGTTTGGACTCGAACCAGCTACAGGAGCACGTCTCTCTTTTTTCTAAAGCTCAGCAACGTCTCTTTACTAGAACAATAGCTTGTTCTGTATGCCTTCTCAAGTCTTTGATTTTCTTTATTTTTTGCGAGGAAGGAAGGAGGACAAAATTGAGAGTTCGTAGGACTCAAACCCAAGGCCTCTCGGTTGAATACCAAGGGTGCTAGTCACTTATGTGGCGAACGTTCCCTGGGAGGAGGATGGCAGACGAACGCATTTTCCTCATAGTTTTAGTTGCGATGCAAGATCGAACGGTCGCAGTTTCGGGAATGTTACCAAGCGAACGAGCCTATTTTTTTTCTTTATATATATAAAAAAAGTATGCTACTTGGTGTCGGCTTAGTCAACAAACGATTGTGCCAACCTTGACCGTTGGATTGACATTCAATGTCTGTCGTGATTCTTCAGTCTCTTCTCCCTCCAGCCGCCAAAGCCAAACCAGTGCCGGCGGGACGCCTGCTCCCGCCTCCCACGACTGGTTGTGCTGTCGTGCACGCATCGTGGCCACATCGCACCCTAAAACTCTGTGCATCTTCCCTGGCTCCTGTTCGTTCCCGTCCGAGGCCTCACCATCGTCCTCCGCCCTGGTTCGCTCGCTGCGGCGCCGCCCTCCAGTGTTGTCAACATGGTCAACAACTGAGAGGAATAAGGAGATGACTGTGCATGGTGAGGATGACAGTAGGGACCCAGCAGCGCGCGTAGTAATTTTGTTTTTTCGGGACGGAGAAGGGTATCAACTGGGTTGTGCGAGAGTTGCGGCCCGTCTAGCCCAGGCTTTTATTTCATATGTTTAGCACATGACCAGCCTAGTTTGTTTTTTTCCTTTCTGAAAATGGCTAGCCCAGCTATTTTGTTTTTTTTATAGAATAACCAACGTAGGCCTACTTGCTTTTCTACGCCCTGCTGAGCCAGAAATCTTTCAAGATGAGGAGGGATGCATTTTGCCTAGAAAATGGACTATAAGTAATAAGAAATGGGCTATAAGTAATAATAAATGGGCTGTAAAATGAAAAAAATGCAGCAAACTGGCAATTAGTTCTGTCGGATCACGGGTTCCGACAAACCCTTGAGGTTCGAACTCTGGGGTGCGCGCGAAGTTCTTTCCCTCCTTCCGATCTACGCCCTAGCTCGCTAAGGTCTCGTGGACGAACTCGACGCACTCGCAACACAAAGACACAAGGTTTATACTGGTTCGGGCCACCGATGTGGTGTAATACCCTACTCCAGTGCGGTGGTGGTGGATTGCCTCTTGGGCTGATGATGAACAGTACAAGGGGAAGAACAGCCTCCTGAGGTTGAGGTGTTCTTGTGCTTGGTGCGCTAAGGGTTGGCCTTTGATCAGATCGGATCTCCCCCCTCTTTGGTGGTGGCTAGTCCTACTTATATAGGCCCTGGTCCTCTCCCCAAATATTGAGCGGGAAGGGAGACAACAATGGCGGCCAATTTCAAAGGGGACAGCTAGTACAAGCTATCCTGACAAAAAGGTGGTCTTCGCCTGCCAAAGGTTCTAGTGGTGACGCCGTCCTGGGATCCATGGTGACCTCCGTCATGCCGTCCTTCTGGTCTTGGTCTTGTTGCACCGATATGGAAACCTTTGCCTGATGCCTCGGTACTCCACGCTTGCAATTGCCTCCTTAGCACCAAAGAGGAAACAAGGACGATGCGTGCGCTGGCGCCCGCCTAGCGCCCGCCTGGTGTCGATCGTCATGGCTCACGTCACGAGAGCCTCGCGAGGTTCGCCCCGCCTTGATATATCCGCTCCTCGCGAGGCATCCTGGTGAGGCCGCTCCTGAGGAGGTCTTGCATCGTCCGCCTCGTGAGGCTTGGCCCCTCGCGAGGGTCTTGAATGCCTTGTTGATGATGATGGGCTATACAGACCTGCCAGCACAACCACACCATGGGCCGCAGGCAGGCAAGTCTGGGGACCCCCGTTCCCAGAACGCCGACGATAGCCCCCGGGCCCAAGGCGCGCTCGGGCTTGGCTTCGAGGTGAAGCCAAAGGATCAAGCGTGGAGCGCCGCGAGCCCCCAAAAGCCTGCGGCCTCGGGTGACGCGTGGTGGTTGATTGGTCGCAGGCGTCTCCACTTCCCCATGCTGCCTCGGCAACTACCTGACTTGTCAAAAAGGTTGGCGCGGACAACGCTTGCCTTCATTGCTTCTTCCTCGCCTTTCTCCAGATCTCCTTTCCTGCTTCTTGCTGCCGGAACTTCCAAATCCGCTTCAACCTCGCTCCGCATCGGCGACCAATGGCTCCGCGCAAGGTCAAGTACTCCTCGGTGTCGGCCTGGTTCGAGCCAGTCCTCGATGTGCCCAACATCACGGAGAAGAACCTTGCCACCACGCGCTTGCTGATGACGGGGGCGAGCAATGAATGGGGGAAGACGGGGCTCCGGCTTGCCTTCGACGTGCCGGGGCCTGAGGGAAGCACCTTCTTCCCCTTCTTCTCGAGCAGCATCGCCGCCGGGTTGGTTCCCCCTTCTCTGATTTCTTTTATGAGGTCCTCGACCACTACGGGCTACAGGCGTTGCACCTCCATCCCAACTCTATCCTCCTCATGTCCATCTTCTCCTACTATTGCGAGGCGTACCTGGGCGTGATGCCGTCCGTGGCGCTTCTACGCCACTTCTTCTTCCTTCAGTCAGCGATGGACACGTCTTTGGGTGCGCCAACTTCGTCGCATCCGGCAAGTCCAACTCAATCTCGAGCACCGGGAAGAGAGCTGACAACATTCGGCCCAAATGGGTCATGATGGACGCTAAGTGCGCCCACCCGCTCCTGGCACTACCGACGGAGGCGCCCCAGTCTGACAAGGGGTGGCCCCGTGAGGAGCTTACTGATGAGCGGGCGTCGTTGATGCTGGACCAGATGCAGACCGATTTGAAGTCAGGCAATGCGAAGGCGGCCAAGGTGACTGGGGTTATGCTCCTAAGGGAATTCTTGACGCTGCGCGTTGCTCCACTCCAGGCGCGCACGCGCCCCTTGTGGAAGCTTGGAGATGTGATACGTCTCCAACGTATCTATAATTTTTGATTGCTCCATGCTATATTATCTACTGTTTTGGACATTATTGGGCTTTATTATCCACTTTTATATTATTTTGGGACTAACCTATTAACCGGAGGCCCAGCCCAGAATTGATGTTTTTTGCCTGTTTTAGGTTCCGAAGAAAAGGAATATCAAACGGAGTCCAAACAGAATGAAACCTTCGGGAACATGATTTTCTAAACAAACAAGACCCGGGAGACTTGGACCCTACGTCAAGACACAAAAGAGGAGGCCACGAGGTAGGGGGCGCGCCTACCCCCCCAGGCGCGCCCTCCACACTCGTGGGCCCCCTGTTGCTCCACCGCGTACTCCTTCCTCCTATATAAACCTACGTACCCTCAAACGATCAGATACGGAGCCAAAAACCTAATTCCACCGCCGCAACTTTCTGTATCCACAAGATCTCATCTTGGGGCCTGTTCCGGAGCTCCGCCGGAGGGGGCATTGATCACGAAGGGCTTCTACATCAACACCATAGCCTCTCCGATGAAGTGTGAGTAGTTTACCTCAGACCTACGGGTCCATAGTTATTAGCTAGATGGCTTCTTCTCTCTTTTTGGATCTTAATACAATGTTCTCCCCCTCTCTTGTGGAGAACTATTCGATGTAATCTTCTTTTTGCGGTGTGTTTGTTGAGACCGATGAATTGTGGGTTTATGATCAAGTCTACCTATGAATAATATTTGAATCTTCTCTGAATTCTTTTATGTATGATTGGTTATCTTTGCAAGTTTCTTCGAATTATCAATTTGGTTTGGCCTACTAGATTGATCTTTCTTGCAATGGGAGAAGTGCTTAGCTTTGGGTTCAATCTTGCGGTGTCCTTTCCCAGTGACAGTAGGGGCAGCAAGGCACGTATTGTATTGTTGCCCTCGAGGATAACAAGATGGGGTTTTCATCATATTGCATGAGTCTATCCATCTACATCATGTCATCTTGCTCAAGACGTTACTCTGTTTTTAACTTAATACTCTAGATGCATGCTAGATACCGGTCGATGAGTGGAGTAATAGTAGTAGATGCAGGCAGGAGTCGGTCTACTTGTCTCAGACGTGATGCCTATATACATGATCATACCTAGATATTCTCATAACTATGCTCAATTCTGTCAATTGCTCAACAATAATTTGTTCACCCACCGTAGAATACTTATGCTCTCGAGAGAAGCCAGTAGTGAAACCTATGGCCCCCGGGTCTATCTTTATCATATTGATCTCCTACTACTTAGTTATTTCCTTTTCTTTCTACTTTGCCTTTATTTTACTTTGCATCTTTATCACAAAAATACCAAAAATATTATCTTATCATATCTATCAGATCTCACTCTCGTAAGTGGCCGTGTAGGGATTGACAACCCCTATTCGCGTTGGTTGCGAGGATTTATTTGTTTTGTGTAGGTACGAGGGACTCGCGAGTAGCCCCTACTGGATTGATACCTTGGTTCTCAAAAACTGAGGAACATACTTACGCTACTTTGCCGCATCATCCCTTCCTCTTCGGGGAAAACCAACGCAGTGCTCAAGAGGAAGCAAGAAGGATTTCTGGCGCCATTGCCGGGGAGGTCTACGCAAAAGTCAACATACCAAGTACCCATCACATACCCTTATCTTCCGCATTACATTATTTGCCATTTGCCTCTCGTTTTCCTCTCCCCCAATTCACCCTTGCCATTTTATTCGCCCTCTCTCTCTCTCTCTATCCTCCATCTCTTTCTCTATTTGCCTCTTTTGCCCGCTTGCTTTTTGTTTGCTTGTGTGTTAGTTGATTACTTGTCACGATGGCTCAAGATAATACTAAATTATGTGACTTCACCAATACCAACAACAATGATTTTATTAGCACTCCGATTGCTCCTCTTACCAATGCTGAATCTTGTGAAATTAATAATGCTTTGCTGAATCTTGTCATGAAAGATCCGTTTTCCAGCCTTCCTAGTGAAGATGCCGCTACCCATCTAATAGCTTCGTTGATTTGTTTGACATGCAAAAGAAGAAAGATGTGGATAATCATATTGTTAAATTGAAGCTATTTCCTTTTTCGCTTAGAGATCATGCTAAAGCTTGGTTTTCGTCTTTGCCTAAAAATAGTATTGATTCATGGAACAAGTGCAAAGATGCTTTCATCTCTAAGTATTTTCCTCCCGCTAAGATCATCTCTCTTAGAAACGATATTATGAATTTTAAGCAACTTGATCATGAACATGTTTCACAAGCTTGGACGAGAATGAAACTAATGATATGTAATTGCCCTACTCATGGTTTAAATTTGTGGATGATTATACAAAAAATTTATGCTGGATTGAATTTTTCTTCTAGAAATCTTTTAGATTTGGCTGCGGGAGGCACTTTTATGGAAATCACTTTAGGAGAAGCTACTAAACTCCTAGATAATATTATGGTTAATTATTCTCAATGGCATACTGAAAGATCTACTAATAAAAAGGTGCATGCGATAGAAGAAATTAATGTTTTGAGTGGAAAGATGGATGAACTTATGAAATTATTTGCTAATAAGAGTGTTTCTTCTGATCCTAATGATATGCCCTTGTCTACTTTAATTGATAGTAATAATGAATCTATGCATGTGAATTTTGTTGGTAGGCACAATTTTGGTAACAACGCGTATAGAGGAAATGTCAACCCTAGGCCTTATCCTAGTAATCCCTCTAATAATTATGGTAATTCCTACAAAAATTATTATGGAAATTATAATAAGATGCCCTCTGATTTTGAACCTAATATTAAAGAATTTATTACTTCGCAAAAGAATTCCAATGCTTTGATTGAAGAAAAATTGATTAAGATTGATGATTTGGCTAGGAACGTTGATAGAATTACTCTTGATGTTGATTCTTTGAAACTTAGATCTATTCCACCTAAGCATGATATCAATGAGTCTCTCAAAGCCATGAGAATTTTCATTGATGAGTGCAAAGAAAGAACCGCTAGGATGCGTGCTAAGAAAGATGCCTTTATAAGAGCGTGTTCTTCTAGTTCCTATGAAAATAAAGATGAAGATCTAAAAGTTATTGATGTGTCCCCTATTAAATCTTTGTTTTGCAATATGAATCTTGATAATTATGGGACTTAATATGATCCACCTTTACCTAGAAGGCGTTCTAAGAATTCGGAATTTTTTGATCTTGATGCTAAAATTGATAAAAGTGGGATTGAAGAAATTAAAACCCTAGATGTTGCTAAACCCACTATTATGGATTTCAAGGAATTTAACTATGAAAATTGCTCTTTGATTGATTGTATTTCCTTGTTACAATCCGTGATAAATTCTCCTCATGCTTATAGTCAAAATAAAGCGTTTACTAAACATATCGTTGATGCCTTGATGCAATCTTATGAAGAAAAACTTGAATTGGAAGTTTCTATCCCTAGAAAGCTTTATGATGAGTGGGAACCAACTGTTAAAACTAAAATTAAATATCATGAATTCTATGCTTTATGTGATTTGGGTGCTAGTGTTTCCACGATTCCAAAGACTTTGTGTGATTTGTTAGGTTTCCGTGATTTTGATTATTGCTCTTTAAACTTGCACCTTGCGGATTCCAGTATTAAGAAACCTATGGGAAGAATTAATGATGTTATTATTGTTTCAAATAGGAATTATGTGCCCGTAGATTTTATTGTTCTTGACATAGATTGCAATCCTTCATGTCCTATTATTCTTGGTAGACCTTTCCTTAGAATGATTGGTGCGATTATTGATATGAAGGAAGGAAATATTAGATTCCAATTTCCATTAAGGAAAGGCATGGAACACTTCCCTAGAAAGAAAATGAAATTACCTTATGAATCTATTATGAGATCCCCGGGTACCGAGCTCGAATTCGCCCTATAGTGAGTCGTATTACAATTCACTGGCCGTCGTTTTACAACGTCGTGACTGGGAAAACCCTGGCGTTACCCAACTTAATCGCCTTGCAGGGAGGCAACCCAATTTTATTTTTATTCCTTGCTTTTTTCTCCTGTTTAGTAATAAATAATTTATCTAGCCTCTGTTTTGGTTGTGTTTCTTGTGTCTAATTAGTGTTTGTGCCAAGTAGAACCATTGGGAAGACTTGGGGAAAGTCTTGTTACACTTGCTATAAAAACAGAAACTATAGCGCTCACGAGAACTGCTGTCATTTTAAATTGGAAAGTGCTATTTAGTTAATTATTTTTGAAGATGATTAATATATAAATTACTCACGTCCAGAAATTTATTTTGGAATTTTTGGTGTTCCAGATCTTGCGCTAGCTATAGATTACTACAGATTGTTCTGTTTTTGACAGATTCTATTTTTCGTGTGTTGTTCGCTTATTTTAATGAATCTATGGCTAGTAAAATAGTTTATAAACCATATAGAAGTTGGAATAAAGTAGGTATAACACCAATATAAATAAATAATGAGTTCATTACAGTACCTGTAAGTGGTCTTTTATTTTCTTTCGCTAACGGAGCTCACGAGATTTTCTACTTTAAGTTTTGTGTTGTGAATTTTTCAAGTTTTGGGTAAAGATTTGATGGATTATGGAATAAGGAGTGGCAAGAGCCTAGGCTTGGGGATGCCCATTTCACCCCCAAGATAATCTAAGGACACCTAAAAGCCAAAGCTTGGGGATGCCCCGGAAGGCATCCCCTCTTTCGTCTACTTCTATCGGTAACTTTACTTGGAGCTATATTTTTATTCGCCACATGAGATGTGTTTTGCTTGGAGCGTATTGTATGATTTAAGTCTTTATTTGTTAGTTTACCACAATCATCCTTGCTGTACACACCTTTTGAGAGAGCCATACATGATTTGAAATTTGTTAGAATACTCTATGTGCTTCGCTTATATCTTTTGGGTTATATAGTTTTGCTCTAGTGCTTCAATTATCTTTTAGAGCACGGTGGTGGATTTGTTTTATAGAAACTATTGATCTCTCATGCTTCACTTAGATTATTTTGAGAGTCTTAAATAGCATGGTAATTTGCTTAAAATCCTAATATGCTTGGTATACAAGATTAATAATAACACTTTCTCATGAGTGTGTTGAATACTATGAGAAGTTTGATGCTTGATAATTGTTTTGAGATATAAAGATGGTGATATTAAAGTTGTGCTAGTTGAGTAGTTGTGAATTTGAAGAATACTTGTGTTAAATTTTGTGAT
Organism: Triticum urartu; assembly: GCF_003073215.2. Classification (NCBI taxonomy): domain Eukaryota; kingdom Viridiplantae; phylum Streptophyta; class Magnoliopsida; order Poales; family Poaceae; genus Triticum; species Triticum urartu. Next base: position 432,508,924 of record NC_053028.1, on the reverse strand, counting down.
TCCCGTAGCATGCACGTATGGTGAACCATTATGTGATGAAGTCGGAGCATGATTTATTTTTTGATTGTCTTCCTTACGAGTGGCGGTCGGGGACGAGCGATGGTCTTTTCCTACCAATCTATCCCCCTAGGAGCATGCGTGTAATAATTTGCTTTGATAACTTGTAGATTTTTGCAATAAGTATATGAGTTCTTTATGACTAATGTTGAGTCCATGGATTATACGCACTACTCTCACCCTTCCACCTTTGCTAGCCTCTCTAATACCGCGCACCTTTTCGCCGGTATCATACACCCACCATATACCTTCCTCAAAACAGCCACCATACCTACCTATTATGGCATTTCCATAGCCATTCCGGGATATATTGCCATGCAACTTTCCACCGTTCTGTTTATTATGACACGCTTCATCATTGTCATATTGCTTAGCATGATCATGTAGTTGACATCATATTTGTGGCAAAGCCACCGTTCATAATTCTTTCATACATGTCGCTCATGAGTCATTGCATATCCCGGTACACCATCGGAGGCATTCATATAGAGTCATATTTTGTTCTAAGAATCAAGTTGTAATTCTTGAGTTGTAAGAAAAATAAAAGTGTGACGATCGTCATTATTAGAGCATTGTCCCAGTGAGGAAAGGATGATGGAGACTATGATTCCCCCACAAGTCGGGATGAGACTCCGGACGAAAAATAAAAAAAAAGAGAAAGAAAAGAGGCCATAAAAAGAGAGAGAAAAGGCCCAAATAAAAAAATGAGAGAAAAAGAGAGAAGGGACAATGCTACTATACTTTTACCACACTTGTGCTTCAAAGTAGCACCATGATATTCATAGTAGAGAGTCTCTCATGTTATCACTTTCATATACTAGTGGGAATTTTTCATTATAGAACTTCGCTTGTATATTTCAATGATGGGCTTCCTCAAATTACCCTAGGTCTTCATGAGCAAGCAAGTTGGATGCACACCCACTTAGTTTCTTTTTGAGCTTTCATATACTTATAGCTCTAGTGCATCCGTTGCATGGCAATCCCTAGTCACTCACATTGATATCTATTGATGGGCATCTCCATAGCCCGTTGATACGCCTAGTTGATGTGAGACTATCTTCCCCTTTTTGTCTTCTCCACAACCACCGTTCTATTCCACCTATAGTGCTATGTCCATGGCTCACGCTCATGTATTGCGTGAAAATTGAAAAAGTTTTGAGAATGTCAAAAGTATGAAACAATTGCTTGGCTTGTCATCGAGGTTGTGCATGATTTAAATATTTTGTGTGATGAAGATGGAGCATAACCAGACTATATGATTTTGTAGGGATAACTTTCTTTGGCCATGTTATTTTGAGAAGACATAATTGCTTTGTTAGTATGCTTGAAGTATTATTATTTTTATGTCAATATTAAACCTTTGTCTTGAATCTTTTGGATCTGAATATTCATACCACAATTAAGAAGAATTACATTAAAAATTATGCCAAGTAGCACTCCGCATCAAAAATTCTGTTTTTATCATTTACCTACTCGAGGACGAGCATGAATTAAGCTTGGGGATGCTTGATACGTCTCCAATGTATCTATAATTTTTGATTGTTCCATGCTATTATATTATCAACCTTGGATGTTTTATATGCATTTATATGTTATTTTATATGATTTTTGGGACTAACCTATTAACCTAGAGCCCCGTGCCAGTTTCTGTTTTTTCCTTGTTTTTGAGTATTGCAGAAAAGGAAAATCAAACGGAGTCCAATTGACCTGGAATTTCACGGAGATCATTTTTGGACCAGAAGAAGTCCACGGAGTACCGTAGATGGGCCAGAAGAGTCCCGAGGCCACCACGAGGGCGGGGGGCGCGCCCCCTACCTCGTGGCCGCCTCGGGGACCCCCCTGACTTGTTCCCGACTCCAACACCTCTTATATAACCCCAAACTTCCACAAAGAACCCGAGATCGGGAGTTTCACCGCCGCAAGCCTCTGTAGCCACCAAGAACCAATCTAGACCCATTCCGGCACCCTGCTGGACGGGGGAATCCCTCTCCGGTGGCCATCTTCATCATCCCGGCGCTCTCCATGACGAGGAGGGAGTAGTTCACCCTTGGGGCTGAGGGTATGTACCAGTAGCTATGTGTTTGATCTCTCTCTCGTGTTATTGATTCGGAATGATCTGATGTATTCCGAGCTTTGCTATTATAGTTGGATCTTATGATGTTTCTTCCCCTCTACTCTCTTGTGATGAATTGAGTTTTCCCTTTGAAGTTATCTTATGGGATGGAGTCTTTAAGGATTTGAGAACACTTGATGTATGTCTTGCATGTGCTTATCTGTGGTGACAATGGGATATCACGTGATCCACTTGATGTATGTTTTGGTGATCAACTTGCGAGTTCCATGACCTCATGAACTTATGCATAGGAGTTGGCACATGTTTTCGTCTTGACTCTCCGGTAGAAACTTTGGGGCACTCTTTGAAGTTCTTTGTGTTGGTTGAATAGATGAATCTGAGATTGTGTGATGCATATCGTATAATCATACCCACGAATACTTGAGGTGTCATTGGAGTATCTAGGTGACATTAGGGTTTGTCATCGAGGTTGTGCATGATTTAAATATTTTGTGTGGTGAAGATGGAACATAGCCAGACTATATGATTTTGTAGGGATAACTTTCTTTGGCCATGTTATTTTGAGAAGACATAATTGCTTTGTTAGTATGCTTGAAGTATTATTAGTTTTATGTCAATATTAAGCCTTTGTCTTGAATCTTTCGGATCTGAATATTCATACCACAATTAAGAAGAATCACATTAAAAAATATGCCAAGTAGCACTCCGCATCAAAAATTCTGTTTTTATCATTTACCTACTCGAGGACGAGCAGGAATTAAGCTTGGGGATGCTTGATACGTCTCCAACGTGTCTATAATTTTTGATTGCTCCATGCTATATTATCTACTGTTTTGGACATTATTGGGCTTTATTATCCACTTTTATATTATTTTTGGGACTAACCTATTAACTGGAGGCCCAGCCTAGAATTGGTGTTTTTTGCCTGTTCTAGGGTTTCGAAGAAAAGGAATATCAAACGGAATGAAACCTTCGGGAACGTGATTTTCTCAACAAACAAGACCCGGGAGACTTGGACCCTACGTCAAGACACAAAAGAGGAGGCCACGAGGTAGGGGGCGCGCCTACCCCCCCCCCCCCCAGGCGTGCCCTCCACCCTTGTGGGCCCCTTGTTGCTCCACCGACGTACTCCTTCCTCCTATATATAGCTACGTACCCCCAAACGATCATATACGGAGCCAAAAACCTAATTCCACCACCGCAACTTTTTGTATCCATGAGATCCCATCTTGGGGCCTGTTCCGGAGCTCCGCCGGAGGGGGCATCGATCACGGAGGGCTTCTAGATCAACACCATAGCCTCTCCGATGAAGTGTGAGTAGTTTACCTCAGACCTACGGGTCCATAGTTATTAGCTAGATGGCTTCTTCTCTCCTTTTGGATCTCAATACAATGTTCTCCCCCTCTCTTGTGGAGAACTATTCAATGTAATCTTCTTTTTGCGGTGTGTTTGTTGAGACCGATGAATTGTGGGTTTATGATCAAGTCTATCTATGAATAATATTTGAATCTTCTCCGAATTCTTTTATGTATGATTGGTTATCTTTGCAAGTCTCTCCAAATTATCAGTTTGGTTTGGCCTACTAGATTGATCTTTCTTGCAATGGGAGAAGTGCTTAGCTTTGGGTTCAATCTTGTGGTGTCCTTTCCTAGTGACAGTAGGGGCAGCAAGGCACGTATTGTATTATTGCCATCGAGGATAACAAGATGGGGTTTTCATCATATTGCATGAGTCTATCCCTCTACATCATGTCATCTTGCTTAAGGCGTTACTCTGTTTTTGACTTAATACTCTAGATGCATGCTGGATAGCGGTCGATGAGTGGAGTAATAGTAGTAGATGCAGGCAGGAGTCGGTCTACTTGTCTCGGACGTGATGCCTATATACATGATCATACCTAGATATTCTCATAACTATGCTCAATTCTGCCAATTGCTCAACAGTAATTTGTTCACCCACCATAGAATACTTATGCTCTCGAGAGAAGCCAGTAGTGAAACCTATGGCCCCCGGGTCTATCTTTATCATATTGATCTCCTACTACTTAGTTATTTCCTTTGCTTTTTTACTTTGTCTTTATTTTACTTTGCATCTTTATCACAAAAATACCAAAAATATTATCTTATCATATCTATCAGATCTCACTCTCGTAAGTGGTCGTGTAGGGATTGACAACCCCTATTCGCGTTGGTTGCGAGGATTTATTTGTTTTGTGCAGGTACGAGGGACTCGCGCGTAGCCTCCTACTGGATTGATACCTTGGTTCTCAAAAACTGAGGGAAATACTTACGCTACTTTGCTGCATCATCCCTTCCTCTTTGGGGAAAACCAATGCGGTGCTCAAGAGGTAGCAAGATGAAGCAGACAAGGTTCGTCTGAGCCCGGTGGCCCTGCCTGATGACGAGCTGACTACGGTTTTGCGTCTCTTGGTTTGGACAACCAAGAGTACCCGCTGAGCGCCTTTCTTCCTTTGTTCCATCGCAAGGACCGGGAGCAATTCGTTGCTTCCAGGCCGACCTTTGACGCGCGCGGGCTGGTGCCGCCGGTGCTCGTTGGGGCCTCCGCAACGCCGAAGCCGGTGGAGGTGTCTTCTGACGAGTCTCGCGAGGAGGAAGAGGAGGAGGAGGGCTCGGGGGAAATCCCCGAGGGAATGGGGGAGAATTCCCCCTTGAGCAAGGTCGACATCCTCCGCGCCCTACCAGACGACACCGAGGTCGTCTCCCGCCAGAAGGTGAGGGAGCTGCCCCTCATCCCGACAAGGGATAGATCGTCGCTGGTCTCTCGAGATGCTGCCTCCAACGTGGTACCACTTGGGGCCTGCTCCGGCCCTCCTGCCGCACCGCCTTCTGCCGCCGGAGCCCGCCCGCCCGCTTCTCAGGCCCCGACGCTTTCAGGCTTCAAGCTTCTCAAGCGGAGGGTGGAATACACCGCGGTGGACCAGTAAGTGTTTGCTCTCCATCTTGTTTTTTCTCATGTCGCTGCTTCCTGATCTTCGTCTTTGGTTGTCCAGGCCGCTGTCTGCGGCGAAGAAGAGGAAAGAGGGTATGGCGGCTACGCCCCCTTCTGCTGAGAAAGGAAACGCGAACGCTCGTGCCTCCCCAGCCCAGTCGTCTTTGCGAGGCCAAGAGGAGCATCGCCGGGAGGAGTCAGCCCCATGGCCCCGCCGGCCCCGGAGGTGCCGGCGTCTGGCCCGGCTGAGGAGGTCCCGACTGCTCCGGAACCCGCGGTCTCCCAGGCCTTGGTGACGGCATCGTCTCCTCCTTCTGTCGTACCTCCACTCCCAGGTTCTTCTACCTCTGCTGCTGTCCTAGAGCGTGCTCTTTTGGAGATGACCCAGTTGCAGGCAGATCTCCTGAGCGAGGACCCACGCCTGGTGGCCGGGCGCCTGGAGCTGGCCTCTGGCTGGCTTCACTCCGACTTGGTAGTTCATGCGACACTGAGCCAGGCCGTAGCGTCTTACGAGAAGGAGAAGCAGGGTGCTGCCAATGCGGCAGCCGATCGTGAGGCGGCACTGAAGGACGCTAAGGCCGCCCGTGACCGTGGCAGAGAGCTGGAGGACGAGCTGAAGAGCCTATGCGACAGGCACGTGAAAGCACAAGTGCTCCCTGGGTGATTTTGGTAATTAATGTGAACATTTTTCTTGTTGGACTAATGTTTCTACCTAGTATGTTTCAGAAAAGTTCAACAATGGAGTGGCATGGACTAGAGGATGTGGAACCCCTTCAATATGCTAAGGACAAAGAATTGGCTCAAGCTCAAAGTTCAGGACTCTACATTTTCCATTTTAGTGATCCTAGATCACATTAAGTCCATAGGAAAGACAATACTATTAAGAAGGGATGAGGTGTTGCTTAATGACTTGCTTGCTCAAAGTGCATAGTGATATGCTCCAAAGCCCTCAACCACTTTCTCACTTCCAAATATGTCCCACACCAAATATCCAACTCGGCCCCACCGATTCTTTCTATCCGGCCCCACCGAGTTCAGTTGACATAGCCACTGCCAGAAACCCTAATCAGTTTGGTCTCATCGATGGGATCTCAGTCTCACCGAGATGGGCTTGCAAACTCTCTGTTACCTATTGCAATATTTCCGGTCCCACCGAGATATACAATCGGCCCCATCGAGTTTGCTTGGCCAACTCTCTGTTTCGCTTATTACCCAAATCGGTCCCACCGAGTTTGAGTAATCGGTCAAACTGAGTTTTGGATTTACCCTAACCCTAGCACATCGGTCCCACCAAGTTGATCCAGTCGGTCCCACCGAAACACCTAACGGTCACATTATGAACCAAATCGGTCTGACCGAGTTCTCTGAATCGGTCCCACCGAGTTTGGTGATTTGTGTGTAACGGTTAGATTTTGTGTGAGGCTATAAATACCCCTCCACCCACTCTTCATTCGTGGAGAGAGCCATCAGAATATGCCTACACTTCCCATACATATTTTCTGAGAGAGAACCACCTACACTTGTGTTGAGGTCAAGATATTCCATTCCAACCACATCAATCTTGATCTCTAGCCTTCCCCAAGTTGCTTTCCACTCAAATCTTCTTTCTACCAAATCCAATCCTATGAGAGAGAGTTGAGTGTTGGGGAAACTATCATTTGAAGCACAAGAGCAAGGAGTTCATCATCAACACACTGTTTGTTACTTCTTGGAGAGTGGTGTCTCCTAGATTGGCTAGGTGTCACTTGGGAGCCTCCGACAAGATTGTGGAGTTGAACCAAGGAGTTTGTATGGGCAAGGAGATCGCCTACTTCGTGAAGATCTACCCTGGTGAGGCAAGTCCTTCGTGGGCGACGGCCATGGTGGGATAGACAAGGTTGCTTCTTCATGGACCCTTCGTGGGTGGAGCCCTCCGTGGACTCGCACAACCGTTACCCTTCGTGGGTTGAAGTCTCCAGCAACGTGGATGTACGATGGCACCACCTATCGGAACCACGCCAAAAATCTTCATGTCTTCAAATTGCGTTTGCACACTCCAATCCCTTCTCTTTACATTCTTGCAACTTGCATGCTTTTTTCCGCTGCTCATATACTCTTTGTATGCTTGCATTCTTGCTTGATATGTATTCTGAATGTTTAAACTTGTGCTAATACTCCACATGAACCTAAAGAATTAAAAACTGCAACTTTTCTTGATTAGAGTCTATTCATCCCCCCCTCTAGACACCTCTTCTCGATCCTTTCAATTGGTATCAGAGCATTGGTCTCCATTGCCTTGGTTTAAACACCTTTGGAGGAAGATGGATGTATCTACTTTGGGGAGTCTTAGACGTAGAGTGCCTATTCTTGATGGAGAGTTCTTCTATGAGTGGAAAATAAAATGCTTGAGATTTTCAATGAATATCATTTGAACAAGTACATTACTAGCCCTTGTGCACCTCATGTTGATCCTTTGCATCCTACCCTTGATGAGTCTATTGACATGATCCGCAACCTTAGAACTATTAATCTTATCACTAGAGGCTTGCCTAGAAACTTGATTGGATGTTTGCCTACTCTTGATTGTGCCTACACTATATGGAGATTCCTTGAGGAACGTTTTCCAAACTATTCCCTGAAGAACTTAGATGAGATTCTTCATAAGTCCATTGCCTTGATTAAGATGAGTTCCAATGATCCCAAATTTGGTGACTGCTTATTTGAGCTTACTAATCTTACGAGTGCCAAAGGAGATGTTGGAATCCTTAGCAATATCATTTCCAAAGCTATTAGAATTCATAAAGATAACCATAGAAATGATCATTTATCTAATGAATTACCCTCTCTAGGAGTTGATCAATCACAAGATGATGTTGAACATGGATACTATGATGAGGATGATGATAGTGACTGTGATCTTGATGATGCAATGAGACACTTTGGTCTTATGGCAAATCTTCGCGGCTACATGGCCGGAGGGAAGGAATGGGTCCTTGATAGTGGATGTACTGATCATATGACTGGAGATAAAGATATGTTTCATGAGCTTGCTAAAAACGACGGCCCTCGAAAGTATGTCACCTTTGGTGATAACTCAAAGGGTAAGGTGGTTGGCCTAGGTAAGGTGGCCATCTCACATGATAGCTCCATACAGAATGTCATGCTCGTTGAATCTCTTGGGTACAATTTACTTTCAGTATCTAGACTTGCTGATTTCGGTTTCAATGTCATGTTTACTGAGGTAGATTGCCAAGTGTTTCATAGAGACAGCCGTAAAATGGTCTTTACCGGTATACGTAGAGGTGATCTTTACATTGTTGATTTCACTAAAAAGGCTCAACCTAGAACTTGCTTAATTGCTAAATCTTCTAAAGGCTGGTTGTGGCATAGAATACTAGGTCATGTGGGTATGCGAAATATTGATAAGCTCATTAAAGGTGATCATATCCTTGGAATAAAAGATGTCATATTTGACAAGGACAGACTTTGTAGTGCTTGTCAGGCAGGAAAACAGGTTGGAGGAAGTCATCGCGCGAAGAACATCATGACCACGAGAAGACCACTCGAGCTACTTCACATGGATCTCTTTGGTCCTAATGCCTACAAGAGTATCGGTGGTAACTCATTTGGTCTAGTCATAGTTGATGATTTTTCAAGATTTACATGGGTGTTCTTTCTTGATGACAAATCGCAGGTCCAAAAGATCTTCAAAAACTTCGCCAGGAAGGCCCAAAATCAATTTGACGTGAAAATCAAGAAGATTCGAAGCGACAACGGAACAGAGTTCAAGAACGCAAATGTGGATACCTTTCTTGACGAAGAGGGGATTTCACATGAGTTCTCAGCTACGTACACACCTCAACAAAATGGAGTTATTGAGAGGAAGAACCGGACTCTTATTGAGATGGCAAGAATGATGCTTGATGAGTACAAGACTCCAAAACACTTTTGGGCGGAAGCGGTTGAGACAGCTTGTCATGCAACAAATCGCTTGTATCTTCACAAGCTACTCGGCGAGACGGCATACGAGCTCCTCACCGGTAACAAACCCCAAGTTGGATACTTTTGAGTATTCGGCTCAAAGTGCTACATTCTTGATAAGAATCGTTGTTCTAAATTTGCTCCTAAATCTCATGAAGGTTTCCTACTTGGTTATGGCTCAAACTCTCACACTTACTGTGTCTACAACAATTTCACCCGAAAGGTTGATCAGACGGTAGATGTGAAGTTTGATGAATCTAACGGCTCGCAAGTAGAGCAATTGCCAATTATTGTAGGAGACAAAGACCCTTCGGAAGCAATCCAAGACTTGTCTATTGGCAAGATTCGTCCAACGGAGGTGAAGGAGAGTACCTCGTCCATCCAACTGGAAGCTTCCACCTCACGACAAGGTGAACCAAGAATTGATACGGAAGCATCCACAAGTGGGGCACACCAAGACGAAGAAAACGAGGAAGTACACCAAGATGAACATCAACAACCTCCTTCTCCACCACGACAAGAAAATGACAACGTCAACAATGAAGAAGGCCAAGAAGAAGATCAAGATGAAGAGGATGTTCCACCCCGAGCCAAGCCAAAACTTCCACGAGTTCGAGCAAGAATCGCTAAAGATCATCCCGTCGAGCAAATCTACAATGATATCCAAACCGGGAGAATCACTCGCTCTAAAACTTGTTTGGCTAACTTTTGTGAACATTACTCATTCATCTCTAGCATTGAACCTATGAAGGTTGAAGAAGCATTGGAAGATCCGGATTGGATTAACGCTATGCATGAAGAGCTACACAACTTTGAGAGAAATCAAGTGTGGACATTGGTCGAGAAGCCCGACAACAACCACAACATCATTGGTACCAAATGGGTGTTTCGCAACAAGCAAGATGAAGATGGTCAAGTCGTCGACAACAAAGCTCGCCTAGTCGCCCAAGGCTACACTCAAGTCGAAGGTATGGACTATGGTGAGACATATGCTCCCGTTGCTAGACTTGAGTCCATTCGCATCTTACTTGCTTATGCTAATCACCATGTCACCTTGTACCAAATGGACATTAAAAGTGCTTTTCTAAATGGTGAAATTGAGGAGGAATTTTATGTTAAGCAACCTCCCGGCTTTGTCAATCCTAAGAAACCTAATCATGTTTACAAACTTCACAAAGCCCTTTATGGTCTTAAACAAGCCCCTAGAGCGTGGTATAAATGCTTGACCAAGTTTCTTATTGAAAAAGGCTTTGGAATTGGTAAAATTGATTCTACTCTTTTTACTAAAAGGGTTAATGGAGAGCTATTTGTGTCCCAAATTTATGTTGATGATATTATATTTGGTTCAACTAACCCTCATTTTAGTGAGAAGTTTGGAAAGCTAATGTTGGAGAAGTTTGAGATGTCTATGATGAGTGAACTCAAATTCTTTCTTGGTTTGCAAATCAAGCAAACTAAGGAAGGTACCTTTGTCTCTCAAACAAAGTACACCAAGGACTTATTCAAGAAGTTCAATATGCAAGAATGCAAATGTATGACTACACCCATGCCTACTAGTGGACATCTTGATTTGACCAAAGATGGTGAACCAGTTGATCAAAAAGTTTACCGCTCTATGATTGGTTCATTGTTATATCTATGTGCCTCTCATCCTGATATTATGCTGAGTGTGTGCATGTGCGCACGATATCAAGTGGCCCCTAAAGAGTGTCATCTTAAGGCCGTGAAAATGATAGTGAGATACTTAATACACACACCAAATTTTGGCATTTGGTATCCTAAGAGGTTTTCTTTCAATCTTGTTGGTTACTCCGATTCGGACTATGCCAGAGACAAGGTTGATAGAAAGTCCACTTCGGGTACTTGTCAATTTCTTGGTAGATCTCTTGTGTCTTGGTCCTCCCAGAAACAAAACTCGGTATCCTTATCCACCGCCGAAGCGGAATACATTGCTGCTGGATCATGTTGTGCTCAACTACTTTGGATGACCCAAACTCTTAAAGATTATGGGATATATGTGAAACATGTTCCATTGCTTTGTGACAATGAAAGTGCTATTAAGATTGCTCACAATCCCGTGCAACATTCTCGAACTAAGCATATTGAAGTTCGTCATCATTTCATTCGAGATCATGTTGCCAAAGGGGACATTGATCTTAAGCATGTTCGCACCGATAAGAAATTAGCGGATATATTTACCAAACCGCTTGATGAGAAAGTATTTTGCCGTTTGAGAGGTGAATTGAACATCATTGATGCTTCAAACTTGGAGTAGGAACTCCATTTGAATACATGCAAGGCATGAGCCTTTGACTAATCCTTGATGTTTCTTTCATGATGCTATCTATATGTCTTGGATATTTTTTGCACCCTTGCATGCTATCTAACCCTTGTAGGTACTTGGATGAATCTAAATCCATGAGATTGCAACTCACTCATATCTTGAGCAATCTCTACATCATCAAGTCTCTACATAATGGTGGTTGAAGACAAGGAAGCACAAAACTCTTCAAACATATCCTTTGACACATTCTACATTATGATTTATGACGGTCGTTTTGGATACACAAGTGCTCTTCCTTGCAAATATAACCCATGTAGGAAGATGAACTCAAAATTCCAAGGTGGTGCTCCCAACTCTTGATGAGCTACATCAACCTTGAGCAACCCACACAAGTTCAACTACATGACCAAGATCAACACCACCACCCAAGGTATGTTATTCCATCTTAGAGAAGCTTTACTCCAAATCATGGGTTAGAGCAACTCAACAAGATGTGAATATATCAAGATGGTTAAACGAAAAATGGTAACCCCATTTTTGAGCTTAAACGATGAGTATGACCAAAGATCAAGTGACCTCACTTGACTCCTAAGTCAATATACTCTAACATAGGTGACTTTGTCACCGCCTAATTCTAGATTAAGTTCTCTTGTGTTTCCTCTTGCATTTGTCTCATGCATATGTGTTTTCCCCTTTCAAAAAAACTTCATATAGATCCTTTTATTTCTTTTCTTTCTTGACATTTTGCATTTTCTGTATCCAATTCATTGCAAATCTTTCAGCAAATTCCTTGAAAATCCTTATGAGATCTTAAGTGCCTAGTGAGCTGAGGAAATAAGTGTTTTCTCTGTTATGGACTCGGTCACACCAGTTTGTTTCCTTCGGCCCAACCGAATTCGCTCGGTGCCACCGAAGCAAACAACTCGGTGCTACCGATTTCACTACTAGAAAGACAACTTGCCACTTTTTCTTGCATTCATTTTTGCTCCAGCTCCACTCAATGACTCTTGTCCTCTACCAGCATCACATTCGACTTGCTTTGTGACTCAAGAACCAAACCCTTCTGCAATATAACAAAAATCTAGAAGAGCCCTTCTTGGAAATTGATGTCAAAGGGGGAGAGAGAGATCACATCGAAGCTCTATGCTTAATCATTTCTATAGGAGGAGAGAACACTCAAGGGTAAGAGAGTAAGAAAACCCCAGATGCTTGGTGTTCAAGAGGAGAGAAGTTACATGTCTTTAAGAGGGGAAAGACATGTTCATATTTGATTGCTTGCATTAGCTCTATTGTCTTTTCTTTTGCTCTGATTTTCTGTTCCCTATCTTCTCCCAATAACCCACTCAAGATTCAGAGGGAGTAAGACATCTAAGGGGAGGAAATCTCTGATTCTATTGCACATCTTTACCTTTGGGGACATGAATATATCCAATAGAGTACTCAGTACTCACACTCTACATGTCATCCCAGTCTTGGTACCTTTGTGGTTCTTTTGCTTGCTCTGGTTAGTAGATGTATCTGTGTTATCTAACCTTGTTTACTCAGGTCCATTGCCTTCTAAGCCAACTCAAGACCACAAAGTAAGTATATGCATCACAGTCATGTGCATGAGGATTTCTTGCTGATGTACATATTGTTTGCAAGAAGGACTCATGAGCATGAAGGCACATTTCCTATATTTACACCTTTCAGTCTGATGCATATAGCCAAGATACATGTAACACATGGCTTACTCTGTCATGCTTATGCATTCACATGCTCCTATGATTCATATTTATATGATTGCATACATATAGGGGGAGCCTTTGCATGTTACATGTCTTTCCAAAGCTTTACTTGTTGTTCTCTATATCTTTATCTAAAGCTTTGATGTATGTTGTCATCAATTACCAAAAAGGGGGAGTGTCGGCGTTCTGGGAACGGGGGTCCCCAGACTTGCCTGCCTGCGGCGTGGCTCAAGTGGGGGCCCAGCACGGCCCATCTTCATCAGATCAAGCTCAAGACCCTCACGAGGGGCCAAGCCTCGCGGGGCGGACGACCGGAAGCTTCCTCAGAGGCAGCCTCATCAGGCGGTCTCGCGAGGAGGAGGAGAGATCAAGGCAGGGGCACCTCGCGAGGAGCCCGTGACGCCAGCCATGACGATCAAGACCAGGCGGGCGCCAGGTGGGCGCCGGCCTACGTAGTGTCCTTGTTTCCCCTTTGGTGCAAAGGGGGCAAGCACAGGCCAAGGCATCGGGCAAAGGTTACCATTCCGGTGCAACAAGACCAAGACCAACAGAGCGGCAGGACGGAGGTCATCGTGGAGCCCAAGACGGCGTCATCACCAGTACTTTTGGCAGCCGAAGACCACCTTTGGTCAGGATAACTGGTACTAGATGTTCCCCTTCAAAATGGCCAATTGTTGGCACCCTTCCCACTCATTATTTGGGGAGAGGCCCAGGGCCTCTATAAATAGAGCTAGCCACCACAGAGTAGAGAAGCAGGGAGAGATCTGATAGAACCCTAGCAGAGAGAGAGAGAGAGAGAGAGAGAGGCGACTGAACTCACCCAAGCAGTTCATCGCACCAGCTCAAGAACACCTCTCGCGAGGTAGTTCATCCCTTGTATTGTTCATCATCAGCCCCTCAGGCAATCCACCAGACCACACACTGGAGTAGGGTATTACACCACAACGGTGGCCCGAACCAGTATAAACCTCGCGCCCCTTGTGTTGTTCGCTGTTCCTAGCTTAGATCACGCGAGGAGATCGGACGTAGATCGGTAAGGGAGAGATCTCCACGCACACCCCAGTGTTCGAACCTCAAGGGTCGGCCGGAACTCGAAATCTGACACTTGGCGCGCCAGGTAGTGGTGCGCCGGAATCTTTCTTCCGCTGTTCGCGTGTGATCTTCCGTCGTGTCCATGGCTGACGCTCGTCGGGCTCGCGCCAAGCGCCGGGCTGCTCTCGCCACCCGCATCGCCCAGACGGCGCCCGTCGGTAGACGCCCTCGTCGTTCCCCGTCGCCTGCTGCCAACGCCGCCACCGGCCCGGCGGGGAACGAGCAACAGGCCTCATCCCAGCATCCTTCGGTGCGGCGGGAGGGCCGCACCGCCACACCGTCACCAACTCCAGCTGCTTCGTTGTCCCACGCCCGTCGCGCCCCCACGGATGCGCACGCCGCGCTGCTCCTGGCAAGAGAGCTCCTGCACTACTGCCCCGTCGACGACCTCTACGAGGATTGGCTCGCCCGCATCACCGAGCTCGTCAGCGCCGCAGGGGGCTTCCCCTTGCCGTCCTTTTCGCTGCCTCGCCCTCCCTTCCGCGCAGGAGGCAAGGATCAGGAGGTGCCTCCACCACCTCCTCCCCAAGAAGGCGCCCTGGCTCCAAGGCGCGCAGCCCCAGGGCGAGACCCTCCGTGTCCGGCGCCTGCGCAGCAAGAAAGGAGCTGCCAAGAGATCCCTCGTCCCCAAGAAGGTGCTCGCGCGCTCCCAGCGCCGGCATGCCAAGATCGCGTCCCTGCACCTCCATGCCAAGACCCCGCGCTGCTCCAAGCGGCGGCGCGCGGTAATCCCCAGGAACAAGCCTAGCACCAGCAAAAGGCACCGGTGGCCACAGCAGGCTGTCGCGCCCTCACCCCCGAGTTACACGGCGTCGCATGGCTAGGGAAGTTCAAGCCTGACCTGCCCCCTCGCTACGATGGCACGACGGACCCCGCGGAGTTCCTACAGCTCTACGAGCTATGCATCAAAGCCGCCAACGGAGACGAAAGGGTCATGGCGAACTGGTTTCCCATGGTGCTCAAGGACGGGGCCCGCACCTGGCTCCTGAACCTGGCTCCTGGCACAATCTCCTCCTGGGACGAGATGCGCACTCGCTTCATCGCCAACTTCCAAGGCACTCGCGACCGGCCCCCGGCCGTGAGCGATCTGCGCCGCATCAAGCAGCAGCAAGGGGAAACCCTGCAGAAATACATCCAGCGCTTCAACAACGCTCGCCTCAAGATCCCCAAGGTGACTGAAGAAGCCATCATCTCGGCCTTCTCCGATGGCATACGCGACATCAAGATGAAGGAGGAGCTAGCAATCCATGAAGACCTGTGCACATCCCTGGAGTAGTTCAACTTGGCGACCAAGTGCGCCAGGGCTGAGGAAGGGCGCCTTTCCCTCCTCGAACTCCCGGCTGCCGACCCAGAAGGGAAGAATCCCAAGGCCAAGGACGTGAAGCGCAAGGGGGCTGACGTGCTTGCAGCAGAACCAGACACCAAGCGAGGCATGGATCAGCCTGAGTCATCCAAGGGCAGCCGATACTGCGTGTACCACGACCTCCACACCCACAACACCAACGAATGTCAAGAGCTCAGGGCCGTGAGAGATGGACGTGTCGGTCGACGCTCCGAGCGCAACGACAGGGGCTATGGCTGAGGAGGAGGAAGAGGTGGCAGACGATGGGAAGACCGTGGCCCTCGCCAAGGGTGGCGTGATCGACCTCGCGAGGATTGCTGGCAGGACCAGCCTCGCGAGGGAGGCTGGAGAGATCAGCCTCATGAGGATCGCCCGCACGGCAACGCAGGCCTTCCTCCTCTACCGCCGCCGCCAAGGAGGAATGAAGCCCAGCATCAAGACGAGGAGGCTGGGGGCTTCCAGGAGCCGTGCGCAATCGCTTGCATCTTGGGTGGAGCGCAGGCCCCGGCCTCACAGCGCATCTTCAAGCAGTTTGCTCGCGAGGTGAATGCAGTCCTCCCCAAGCTTGAGGCCGCGCGCCCTCTCATGTGGTATGCGTGCGCCATCACGTTCAGCTCAGCAGATCAGCTCAAGTGCGCGGCAATGGCCAGAGTCCTCCTGATGCTTTGCTCCCCGGTCATCAGCAACGTGCAGGTCACCAGGACCCTCATTGACGGCGGAGCAGGACTCAACGTCCTGTCCGTCGAGACGTTCGACAATCTCCAAGTGTCGTACGATCAGCTTCAGCCAACCAAGCCATTCTCAGGAGTCACTGATGGTTCCACTGTTCCAATAGGGCAGGTTCGCCTTCCAGTCACCTTCGGGCAGCGTAACAACTACCGCACCGAGCTCATCGACTTCGACGTCGCCCACATCCGTCTGCCATACAACGCCATCCTCAGGTACCCAGCCCTGGCCAAGTTCATGGCAGTGACTCACCATGGATACAATGTCCTCAAGATGCCAGGGAGCGGTGGAGTCATCACCGTACCCTGTGAAGAAAGGGACGCAGTGTGTTCACTTCAGCGCGCGTTCCAAGCCGCAGCAATTGAAGACCCAGACCACAGGAACGGAAGACTTCCCGAGGTGACCCTTAAGAAGAAGAAGGTTTCGCCTGGCCCAAGCCACAAGGAGGCAGGCGCCTCCGGAGGTGTTGCGTCAGGATCTGCGCCCAATCAGGGAGCGCCACCCTCTCTTGCATAGGAAGGCGCGCCCGGCGCCCTCCTCGGGCAGGGCTCGAGGGCTCTTTATTGGAGAGCCACCGACTTTGCCAAGGTCGCGAGGGAGGCGCTCGGGCACCACTTGGAGGGGTGCTTCCAGGCACGTTTCCCTCAGGAAGGTACAAGGCAAGGAAGACCAAACCCACAGGAGTTCATCACAAGAAACACCCAGGAGCTACAGGAGTCGAGAGTCATGCGCTGCAGCCGCCGCTTGCCCGCCGTGGCCCCACATCCAGGCGAGGATGGTAGGCTGCGCGTCTGCATCGACGTGCCAGGGCTCAACCAAGCCGCGTCTCAGGAGTGCCTCTGGCCTTCACGTGTGGGGCGTTGCGATGGTCCACCTCACAGCTATGTTCACATGCCTTTCGGCCTGCCGAACGCGATCGCCGCTCATCCGCGCCTGCTGAGGAGCATTCTGGAGGCTCAGGAGATCAGGCACTGCGTGGTCCTGGCGGAGATGGAGATGGCCCTCGGAGACCCACATGTGCCCCCGGAGCCTCCCGAGGCTCCTGGGCCTGGGGGCTCGTGAGGGTCAATGTCTTCATCGCGCATCACCCACTTCTTCAACATCGCTTCATCTTCAACGGCACCAGGTGACATCTTTCTAAGTTCTGTTTTTAGCTGGGAGCGCCCACAGGGCCGCATCATTCCCAGGTCGCATGGGTCCATCCCTGCGGCATGTATCTGTGTTGCTTATGCTCTTTACTTACCTTGATGGGGGCGCCCCTCGGGCTGCATCATCCCCGAGCCGCTCAGGCCTAGCCCAGCAGCGTTTGATTTTCCCGCGTCTACTTAAAATGAATTTCCTCCTGCGTGCTTAACATACCCGACCTAATCGCCTGCTCGATTGACGCCTACCTATGGATCCGCTCTCTCTGGCACGACATTTGCGCACGGGTTCGTCCCTGCAATGCCGATAAACCTGAGTGGTTGAGCTCTAACCTCGGCAGCCCTGCAAGGCGCCACCTCACCAGTCCCTCATTGCCCCAATCACTTCCCCGGAGCGACAAAAGGTTGGCTGGCAACCGTAACAACAGGTCTTGTTTCTCTTCATGATTGGTGTGCAGGACCTACTCCAGGAGCAATGCTGGGGACGTCGCGAGCTGCCTCTCCCTCTCTCCAGCACGGACCGTTTGCACATTAAAAGGGGGGCGCCTGAGCATCGCGACTCATGGGCTCCTACTGGCTCTCCAGCCCTCACCCCCTGGCCTTGACCCACGGCATCGCGACCTGTCATACCAGCGGCAGCTGAGCTCGCTCGAGGGCCGGGACCTGAGGACGTAGAGCATTAAGGAAAGTGCGGGGGAGCGAGAAGAAGCTCGCGAGGACCTAATCCAGCAGCGCCTCAGCTGCCACCACTCGGGCCAGGCGCTTCATCGAGGAACTACACCAAACTCAAGAGATAAGTCATGCCCCTACAAGAGTTGGAACAACACAGCGCCAAACCCTCGCCCAGTGCGGCTCTGTCATGGCGACGTTGCCTTCCTTTCTCGCCCAACGAGGGCTGCTTGAGCACTAAAGGGGACCTCCCGAGCATCGTGACTCGGGGGCTCTTACCGGACCTCGGGCCGCTCACCTCCTGGCCTTGACCACGGCATCGCGACCTGGCATACCAGCGACGGTTGAAGCCTGCCTGGGGACTAGGACCTGTCAGCGTAGAGCGCCAAGTCCTCGTGAGGATAGAAAGGGGGAGCCGAGCCGAGACAAGACAAGCACCTCGCGTTGATTCATATTAAGACATAATGTTCGCAAAAGACATGGCAGGCGCCTTACATACCCCCACGGGGTGTTGCTTCGATTCCTCGCAGGGAACAAAAGTACTAATCCTAAGGAACGCTAATCGCCTGCACCTCCGCAAGGGACGCCATCATCAATAGTGGGCTGCCCAACACCGGCGCCAACCCCATCCAGATCAGTGGCGTCGACGGCTGGACGCAGCTGCCCCGCTCCGAGCACGGCACGAGCTCGGGGGCTCGTAGCTGTCGTCGCTCATCTCCGGAGTCGCGAGGAGCTCGAGGGAGCCGCTGGATTCCCCAGCTCCTCCGCTGCTACCTGAGGAGCTGCTGGGGGCCGATGGGCGGGCCAGGTCCTCGCCAGTTCGTTGCCCCTGCCGCTCTCCCTGGGGCAGCACTCCAGCCGGCGTCCTTCAGCATCGAAGACCTTGAAGAACATCAGGGAGGCTCCATCGTATTCAAGATGAATTACGAGGGCACCTACTGTCCAGCAGACCCGGGCGATTTCTCCCAAGCCCCGGGTCATGAAGACCTTGCCCGGAGCGACGACCGCGACCTCCGCTCCGGTCGCAAGGGTACTGCAGTCAGCGTGCTGCAGCTAGAGCTCCAGAGCCCCGCTCGGCGGCATCTCGAAGGCGAAGGAAGGAGGAAGGTGAATCCAAGAGCTTGGAGGCATGGCGGCGTGGAGCACGAGCTCGCGAGAGGAGCGCTCGGCGTGGACTCCAGGAGGAACGACGCGCACCACCGTGACTCGCCGGCGTCGACGGCGGCACCGTCGATGTCGCTCGACGCCTTCTCCCCCAGGACCCATGACGCGGGCGTACAAGGGTAGCGGAAACCCAGGGGGCGGCCGCTCGTACCAGGGCCTCGGTGCCTCCTGCTGAGCACCCTCATCTCAGTGGCAGAGGACCAGCCGCTTCTTCGGCGGAAGTGGGTCAGGACCCTCTCGGGGGCCTTTCCCTTCTCTTCTGCAGAAAACCAGCAGATTGGCGCCACTGGCGTAAGGAGGAGCAAGAACAAGGAAGAAGAAGGAAGGGAGCAGCAGGAAGGGATGGACTGAAGCGGCTCGTGCAGCCCCGTACTTATGGCCAGAGGAGGCCAACCGCCGAGCACCACGATCGCAGGTAATCATGACCGGTTTCTCTACATGCAGGAACTCGTCAAGTCATGCGGTCGCCAAGGCGTCGTGGGGAAGCGCAGTCGCCCACGTCCAATCAGTCGCCACGCGGCGCCCAAGGCCGCAGGCTATTGGGGCCCGCGGCGCTTGCCTCTTTGCTTCCCTGCTAGGCCAAGCCCGGGCATGCCTTGGGCCCGGGGGCTACTGTCTGCGTTCTGGGAACGGGGGTCCCCAGACTTGCCTGCATGCGGCCTGCGGCCTGCGGCCTGGCTCAAGTGGGGCCCAGCGCGGCCCATCTTCATCAGCTCAATCTCAAGACCCTCGCGAGGGGCCAATCCTCGCGGGGCGGACGACCGAAAGCTTCCTCAGAGGCAGCCTCATCAGGCGGGCTCGCAAGGAGGCGGAGAGATCAAGGCGGGGCACCTTGCGAGGAGCCCGTGACGCAAGCCATGACGATCGAGACCAGGCGGGTGCCGGCCTGCGCAGTGTCCTTGCTTCCCCTTTGGTGCAAAGGGGGCAAGCACAGGCCAAGGCATCGGGCAAAGGTTACCATTCCGGTGCAACAAGACCAAGACCAACAGAGCGGCAGGACGGAGGTCACCGTGGAGCCCAAGACGGCGTCATCACCAGTACTTTTGGCAGCCAAAGACCACCTTTGGTTAGGATAACTGGTACTAGATGTTCCCCTTTAAAATGGCCAATTTTTGGCGCCCTTCCCGCTCATTATTTGGGGAGAGGCCCAGGGCCTCTATAAATAGAGCTAGTCACCACAGAGTAGAGAAGCAGGGAGAGATCTGATAGAACCCTAGCAGAGAGAGAGAGAGGCGACTGAACTCACCCAAGCAGTTCATCGCACCAGCTCAAGAACACCTCTCGCGAGGCAGTTCTTCCCTTGTACTGTTCATCATCAGCCCCTGAGGCAATCCACCACACCACACACTGGAGTAGGGTATTACACCACAACGGTGGCCCGAACCGGTATAAACCTTGCGCCCCTTGTGTTGTTCATTGTTTCCATCTTAGATCACGCAAGGAGATTGGACGTAGATCGGTAGGGGAGAGATCTCCATGCGCACCCCAGTGTTCGAACCTCAAGGGTCTGCCGGAACCGGAAATCCGACAGGGAGATTGAAAGCACAAGTGCTCCCTAGGTGATTTTGGTAATTAATGTCAACATATCTCTTGTTGGACTAATTTTTCTACCTAGTATGTTCAGACAAGTTCAACAATGGAGTGGCATGGACTAGAGGATGTGGAACCCCTTCAATATGCTAAGGACAAAGAATTGGCTCAAGCTCAAGCTCAAGACTGATACGTCTCCAACGTATCTATAATTTTTTATTGCTCCATGCTATATTATCTACTGTTTTGGACATTATTGGGCCTTATTATCCACTTTTATATTATTTTTGGGACTAACCTATTAACTGGAGGCCCAGCCCAGAATTGCTGTTTTTTGCCTATTTTAGGGTTTCGAAGAAAAGGAATATCAAACGGAGTCCAAATGGAATGAAACCTTCGGGAACGTGATTTTCTCACCGAACATGATCCAGAGGACTTGGACCCTACGTCAAGAAACAAAAGAGGAGGCCATGAGGTAGGGGGCGCGCCTACCCCCCCCCCCAGGCGCCCCCCACCCTCGTGGGCCCCCTGTTGCTCCACCGACGTACTCCTTCCTCCTATATATACCTACGTACCCCCAAACGATCAGATATGGAGCCAAAACCCTAATTCCACCACCGCAACTTTCTGTATCCACGAGATCCCATCTTGGGGCCTATTTCGGAGCTCCGCCGGAGGGGGCATCGATCACGGAGGGCTTCTACATCATCACCATAGCCCCTCCGATGCGGTGTGAGTAGTTTACCTCAGACCTACGGGTCCATAGTTATTAGCTAGATGGCTTCTTCTCTCTTTGTGGATCTCAATACAATGTTCTCCCCCTCTCTTGTGGAGATCTATTCGATGTAATCTTCTTTTTGCGGTGTGTTTGTTGAGACCGATGAATTGTGACTTTATGATCAAGTCTATCTATGAACAATATTTGAATCTTCTCTGAATTCTTTTATGTATGATTGGTTATCTTTGCAAGTCTCTTCGAATTATCAGTTTGGTTTGGCCTACTAGATTGATCTTTCTTGCAATGGGAGAAGTGCTTAGCTTTGGGTTCAATGTTGCGGTGTCCTTTCCAGTGATAGTAGGGGCAGCAAGGCACGTATTGTATTGTTGCCATCGAGGATAACAATATGGGGTTTTCATCATATTGCATGAGTTTATCCCTCTACATCATGTCATCTTGCTTAAGGCGTTACTCTGTTTTCATTAACTTAATACTCTAGATGCGTGCTGGATAGTGGTCGATGAGTGGAGTAATAGTAGTAGATGCAGGCAGGTGTCGGTCTACTTGTCTCGGACGTGATGCCTATATACATGATCATGCCTAGATATTCTCATAACTATGCTCAATTCTTTCAATTGCTCAACAGTAATTTTTTCACCCACCGTAGAATACTTATGCTCTCGAGAGAAGCCACTAGTGACACCTATGGCCCCCGGGTCTATCTTCATCATATTGATCTCCTACTACTTTGTTATTTCCTTTGCTTTTTACTTTGCCTTTATTTTAATTTGCATCTTTATCACAAAAATACCAAAAATATTATCTTATCATATCTATCAGATCTCACTCTCGTAAGTGGCCGTGTAGGGATTGACAACCCCTATTCGCGTTGGTTGCTAGGATTTATTTGTTTTGTGCAGGTACGAGGGACTCGCGCGTAGCCTCCTACTGGATTGATACCTTGGTTCTCAAAAACTGAGGTAAATACTTACGCTACTTTGCTGCATCATCCCTTCCTCTTCAGGGAAAACCAACGCAGTGCTCAAGAGGTAGCAAGAAGGATTTCTGGCACCGTTGCCGGGGAGGTCTACGCAAAAGTCAACATACCAAGTACCCATCACATACCCTTATCTTCCGCATTACATTATTTGCCATTTTCCTCTCATTTTCCTCTCCCCCACTTCACCCTTGCCGTTTTATTCGCCCTCTCTCTCTATACTCCTTCTCTTTCCCGTTTGCCTCTTTTTGCCCGCTTGCTTTTTGTCTGCTTGTGTGTTAGTTTTATTATTTGTCACGATGGCTCAAGATAACGCTAAATTGTGTGACTTCACCAATACCAACAACAATGATTTTATTAGCACTCCGATTGCTCCTCTTACCGATGCTGAATCTTGTGAAATTAATACTGCTTTGCTGAATCTTGTCATGAAAGATCCGTTTTCCGACCTTCCTAGTGAAGATGCCTCTACCCATCTAAATAGCTTCATTGATTTGTGTGATATGCAAAATAATAAATATGTGGATAATGATATTGTTAAATTGAAGCTATTTCCTTTTTTGCATAGAGATCGTGCTAAAGCTTGGTTTTCGTCTTTGCCTAAAAATAGTATTGATTCATGGAACAAGTGCAGAGATGCTTTTATCTCTAAGTATTTTCCTCCCGCTAAGATCATCTCTCTTACAAACGATATTATGAATTTTAAGCAACTTGATCATGAACATGTTGCACAAGCTTGGGAGAGAATGAAACTAATGACACGTAATTGCCCTACTCATGTGTCGGCGTTCTGGGAACGGGGGTCCCCAGACTTGCCTGCCTGCGGCCTGCGGCGTGGCACAAAGGGGGGCCCAGCATGGCCCATCTTCATCAACACAGACCCAAGACCCTCGCGAGGGGCCAAGCCTCGCGGGGCGGACGACACGGAGCTTCCTCAGGCACGGCCTCATCAGGCTGGCTCGCGAGGAGGCGGAGAGATCAAGGCGGGGTACCTCACGAGGTGCCCGTGAGGCAAGCCATGACGACCAAAGGCGCCAGGCGGGTTCCAGCCGCGCAGTGTCCTCCTTTCCTCTTTGGTGCAAAGGGAGCAAGCGCAGGAAAGAGCATCAAGCAAAGGCACCCGTTTCGGTGCAACGAGACCAAAACCAGTCCAACAGCAGGGAGGAAGTCATTGTGGAGCCCAAGCCAGCGTCACCACCAGAGTCTTTGGCAGGCGAGGACCAGCTTTAGTCAGGATAAGTGTACCAGATGTTCCCCTTCAAAATGGCCAATTGTTGGCACCCTTCCCGCTCAATATTTGGGAAGAGGCCCAGGGCCTTTGCCTATAAATAGGACCAGCCACCCACAGGGTATGGGGGTTCGATCGATCGGTTGGAGATCGAAATCAGAGAGAGAATCGAGAAGAGAGAGAGAGAGAAGGGTGACTGAACTCCTCCTAGCAGTTCATCCCCCCAGTCAAGAACAGACCCTCGCAAGGCTGTTCTTCCTTGTATTACTCATCATCATCAGCCCCAAGAGGCAATCCACCACATCACACACTGGAGTAGGGTATTACACCACAACGGTGGCCCGAACCAGTATAAACCCTGTGTCTCTTGTGCTGTTCTTTCCATAGCTTAGATCTTAGCGAGGCAGAGGGGTGCAGGTAGGTAGGAGGCGAAATCTCCACGCGCACCCCAGTGTTCGAACCTCAAGGGTCTGCCGGAACCCGAAATCCGACATTTGGTGCGCCAGGTAGGGGTGCGCCGGAATTCGTCTTCCACCACCCCGTTCTCCTTCGACCATCGCGCCCATGTCTGACGCTCGTCGGGCCCGCGCCGAGCGCCGGGCCACTCTCGCTTCCCGCGTCGCCCAGACGGCTCCTGTCGGCGGGCGTCCTCGCCGTTCCCCGTCACCTGCCGTCAACGGCGCCACCGGCCCGGCGGGGGACGAGCAGCAGGCGTCATCTCAGCATCCGTCCGTGTGGCAAGACGGCCGCACCGCTACTCCCTCGCTCACCCTAGCTGGTTCTTCGTCCCGCGCGCTCCGCGCACCCATGGAGGCTCGAGCAGCGCTCATCGCGGCAAACGAGCTCCTACGCTACCGTCCCGTCGACGACGTCTACGAAGAATGGCTCGACCGCGTCGCCGAGCTCGTCCGCGCCGCAGGGGGCTCTTCCGCGCCGTCCGTTCTGCTGCACCGCACCCCACCCCGCGCGGGCGACGAAGCTCCGGCGGCGCCCCGGCCGCCTCCTCCTCAAGAAGGCGCGATGGCTCCAAGGCGCGTGGCCCCTGGGCGGAACCCGCTCCGTCAGGCGCCAGCACGGCAAGAGCAGAGCTGCCAAGAAGTCCCTCGCCCGCAAGACGCTGCCCGGGCGCTCCCTGCTTCAGCACGTCGCGACCATGCTCCTGCTCCTGCACGTCAAGACCCCGCGCTGCTCCCAGCTGCAGCGCGTGGGGACATGCAAGACCAGGCTCTCCATCACCCAAGGCCTCCCGTGGCCCCAGCAGGCCGCCGCGCCTTCACCACCGAGCTACGCAGCGTCGTGTGGCCCGGCAAGTTCAAGCCAGACCTGCCTCCTCGCTACGATGGCACGGCCGACCCAGCGGAGTTCCTCCAGCTCTATGAGCTGGGCATCGAAGCTGCCAACGGAGACGAGAAGGTCATGGCGAACTGGTTTCCCATGGCGCTCAAGGACGGGGCCCGCACCTGGCTCCTGAACCTGGCTCCAGGCACGATCTCCTCCTGGGACGAGATGCGCACCCGCTTCATCGCCAACTTCCAAGGTACTCGCGACCGGCCACCCGCCGTGAGCGACATGCGCCGCATCAAGCAACAACCCGGAGAGACCCTGCAAAAGTACATCCAGCGCTTCAACAACGCACGCCTCAAGATTCCCAAGGTGACTGAGGAGGCCATCATCTCAGCCTTCTCTGACAGCGTGCGCGATGTCAAGATGAAGGAGGAGCTGGTGATGCATGAAGACCTGTGCACTTCCTTGGAGTTGTTCAACTTGGCAACCAAGTGTGCCAGGTCTGAGGAAGGGCATCTCTTCCTCCTCAAGCTGCCTGCCGTAGACCCAGAAGAGAAGAAGCCCAAGGCCAAGGATGTGAAGCGTAAGGGGGCTGCCGTGCTCACGGCAGAACCAGACACCAAGCGGGGCAGAGATCAGCCCGAACCTTCCAAGGGCAGTCGGTACTGTGTGTACCACGACCTACACACCCACAACACCAACGAATGTCAAGAGCTCCGAGCCGTGCGAGAAGGAAGGATCGGCCGTCACCCTGACCGCGGTGACCGGGGCTACGGTCGAGGAGGAGGAAGGAACGCAGGACGCTGGGAAGACCGCGGCCCGCGCCAAGGGTGGCGCGATCAACCTCGCGAGGATCGCTGGCAAGACCCGCCTCACAAGGGAGACTGGGGAGAACGGCCTCGCGAGGATCGCCCGCAAGGCAACACAGGCCTCCCCCCGCTGCCGCCGCAGCCAAGGAGAAACAAGGATCGCCATCAGGACGAGGGGGCTGGGGGCTTCCAGGAGCCGCGCGCGATCGCCTGCATCCTGGGCGGGGCTCAAGCCCCAGCCTCTCAACGCATCTTCAAGCAGTTCGCCCGCGAAGTGAATGCAGTCCTCCCCAAGCTCGAAGCCACGCGCCCTCTCAGGTGGTCGGCGTGCGCCATCACGTTCAGCTCAGCAGATCAGCTCAAGTGTGTGGCTACAGCCGGAGTCCTCCCGATGCTTTGTTCCCCAATCATCAGCAACATGGTGGTCACCAGGACCCTCATCGATGGCGGGGCAGGGCTCAACGTCCTGTCTGTGGAAACATTCAACAATCTCCAAGTGCCCTACAGCCAGCTTCAGCCAACCAAGCCTTTCTCCGGAGTCACCGACGGCTCCACGGTCCCAATTGGGCAGGTCCGCCTCCCAGTCACCTTCGGGGCACGCGCCAACTACCGCACCGAGCTCATCGACTTCGACGTCGCTCACATTCGCCTGCCGTACAACGCCATCCTTGGGTACCCAGCGCTGGCCAAGTTCATGGCCGTAACTCACCACGGCTACAACGTCCTCAAGATGCCAGGAAGTGGCAGAGTCATCATGGCGCCCTGTGAAGAGAAGGACGCGGTGTGTTCCCTGGAACGAGCCTTTCAGGCCGCATCACTGGAAGACCCGGATCACGGAAGCAGGAGGCTTCCCGAGACCGCCCCCAAGAAGAAGAAGACATCGTCCGGCCCGGCCCCTCAGGAGGCAGGCCCCTCTGGGCCCGCGCCTGCCCAGGGGGAACCTCCTTCCATCGCATAGGAAAGCGCGCCCAGCGCCCTCCTCAGGGAGGGCTCGGGGGCTCTCCCCTGGAGGGCCACCGACCTGGCTAGGGTCACGAGGGAAGCGCTTGGGCACCACGTGGAGGCGTGTTTCGAAGCACGTTTCCCTCAAGAAGGAGTAAGGCAAGGAGAGCCAGACCCTCAGGAGTTCGTCAGCAAGGCCATTCAGGAGCTACAGGAGTCAAGAGTCATGAAAGGCGGCCGCCGCCTACCAGCAGTGGCTCCCCATCTAGGCGAGGATGGTGGGCTGCGCGTCTGCATCGACATACCAGGGCTCAATCGAGTCGCCTCTCTGGGGCGCCTCTGGCCCTCGCGAGTGGGGCACTGCGAAGGTCCACCCCATAGCTACGTTCGCATGCCTTACGGCTTGCCGAACGCGGCTGCCACGTACCAGCGCCTCATGAGGGACATCGTGGAGGCTCAAGAGGCCAGGCGTTCCACAGCCCTGGCGGAAACGAAGACGGTCCGCCAGGAGCCACCAGCGCCTCCGGGGCCTCCCGAGGCCCCTGGGCATGGGGGCTCGTGAGGATCGGCTTCCGCAACCCACCGAGTCTGCTACACCAACACTCCTTCGTCCTCAACATCATCAGTTGCCCGCTCAACTGACGCCAACTGACGGAGCTACTCCCAAGCGGCACGATGCTTGCGCATGGGTGCGTCCCTGCAACGCTGACAAACCTGAATGGCTGAGCTCTGGCCGCGGCAGCCCCGCATGGCGCCACCTCGTCAAGCCTTCAGTGCCTCATCGCCCCTCGGAAGAAACCAACGGCTGACTGTCAATTGTCATGGCAACCCCTCGTTCTTTCTATGATGGGTCTACAGGATCTCCTGAAGGAGCTGCACTAGGCGAGGCCCTTGCGGTGTCTCCTTCACTCTCATCCGCGCGAACCGCTTGCACGTTAAAGGGGGGTGCCTGAGCATCGTGACTCAGGGCTCCTACTGGCTCTCCAGCCCTCACCCTCTGGCCTTGTCCACGGCATCGCGACCTGGCATACCAGCGACGGCTGAGACTCGCTCGGGGGCCGGGACCCGAGGACGTAGAGCAGAAAGGGGAGCAAAGGCAAGAGGGGAGGGACACGCGAGGACCTCGCCGAGCAACCTCACGCCTGCCGAAGCATGGACCCGGCGACACACCAGAGAGCGGTCCCTGATCCTCGAGATAAGTCACCACCCGGAAGCACCAGCTACCGTGGCACCATCCCCGCACCTAATGCAATCCCGTGTTAGCGACGCCACTCTCCTTTCTCACCAAACAACGGCTGCTTGAGCACCAAAGGGGACCTCCTGAGCATCGCGACTCAGGGGCTCTTACCGGACCCCGAGTCGCTCACCTCCTGGCCTTGACCACGGCATCGCGACCTGGCATACCAGTGACGGCTGAAGCCGCCTTGGGACTGGGACCTATCGGCGCAGAGCACCAAGCCCTCGTGAGGTTCGAAAGGGAGGACTGAGCTAAGACGGAATGAGCAATTCGCACAATTCTACGACAAGGGTTATATTAACAAAACAGGATCACAGGCACCTTACAAGTCCCCATGGGACGCGTCTTTGATTCCTCGCAGGGAACAGATCCTAAAAGGACGCTAACTACGTGCGCCCTTGCAAAAGACGCCATCATCAACGGTGGGCCGTCAAGCACCGGCGCCAACCCCATCCAGATCAGAGTCGGCGATGGCCTGACGAGCCCGCCCTGCTCCAGAAGCAGCGCCGGCTCGGGGGCTCGTAGCTGTCGTCGCTCGTCTCCGGAGTCGCGAAGAGCTCACCGGAGTCGCTGGAACCTCCGACGCCTCCGCCGCCTGAGGAGCCGCCAAGGGAGCAGTTGGCGGGCCCAGTCCTCGCCATAGTAGGGTCCCGACCACCTCTCCCGGGGCAGCACTCCAGCCGGCGCCCGTTAGCATCGAAGACCTTGAAGAACATCACCGAAGCACCGTCGTACTCCAAGTGGATCGCGAGGGCGCCTCTAGTCCTGCAAACCCGGACAATTTCACTCCAGCCTCGAGTCATGAAGACCTCGCCGGGGCAACGACCGCGACCTCTACCTCGGTCGCGAGGGTGCTGTAGCCGGCATGCTGCAGCCAAAGCTCTAGGAGTTCTCCCTGCGGGATGATGGAGGCGAAGAAGGGAGGAAGGCGAATCCAAGACTGAGGAGGCATGGCGGCGTGGAGCACGAACTCTCGGGAGGAGCCCTCGGTGTGGACCCCAGGAGGGACGACCCACACCTTCGTGACCCATCGGCGCCGACGGCGGTGCCGCCCGTGGCGATCGGCATCGACTCCTTCAGAGCCCTCGATATGGGCGTACAAGGGAAGGGGAACCCCGGCGGTGGCTGCTCGCACCAGGGCATCGACACCACCTGATGGGCCTCCTCGTCCGGGCCGCGGAGGGCGAGCCGTTTCTTCGGCGGGAGCGGGTCTGGTTCCTCTTGGGGAGCCTTTCCTTTCTCTGCCGTCGAGAACCGGCGGATCGGAGCCATCGCAGCAAGACGGAGCAAGGACCGGGAAGAAGGAGAAGCAAGAAGGGATGGACTAGAAGGGCGCGCGTCGTTCCGTACTTATGGCCGGCGAAGGCCAACCGCCGACCTCCACGATTGCAGGTAATCATGACCCGCTTTGCATGCAAGGACTTGTCCAATCTGTGCAGTTGCCGAGGCACCATGGGGAAGTGGAGATGCCCACGTCCAATCAACCGCCACGCGGCGCCAAAGGCCGCAGGCTGTTAGGGCCCGTGGCGCTTCGCTCTTGCCCTTCCGCCTCCCTACACGGCCATGTCCGGGCGCGCCTTGGGCCTGGGGGCTACTGTCGGCGTTCTGGGAACGGGGGTCCCCAGACTTGCCTGCCTGCGGCCTGCGGCGTGGCACAAAGGGGGGCCCAGCATGGCCCATCT
This sequence comes from Triticum urartu, assembly GCF_003073215.2. Lineage (NCBI taxonomy): Eukaryota > Viridiplantae > Streptophyta > Magnoliopsida > Poales > Poaceae > Triticum > Triticum urartu. The sequence continues at coordinate 432,479,311 of NC_053028.1, read as the reverse complement.
TCATCAACACAGACCCAAGACCCTCGCGAGGGGCCAAGCCTCGTGGGGCGGACGACACAGAGCTTCCTCAGGCACGGCCTCATCAGTCTGGCTCACGAGGAGGCGGAGAGATCAAGGCGGGGTACCTCACGAGGTGCCCATGACGCAAGCCATGACGACCAAAGGCGCCAGGCGGGCGCCAGCCGTGCAGTGTCCTCCTTTCCTCTTTGGTGCAAAGGGAGCAAGCACAGGCGAGAGCATCAAGCAAAGGCACCCGTTTCGGTGCAACGAGACCAAGACCAGTCCAACGGCAGGGAGGAAGTCATTGTGGAGCCCAAGCCAGCGTCACCACCAGAGTCTTTGGCAGGCGAGGACCAGCTTTAGTCAGGATAAGTGTACCAGATGTTCCCCTTCAAAATGGACAATTGTTGCCGCCCTTCCCGCTCAATATTTGGGAAGAGGCCCAGGGCCTTTGCCTATAAATAGGACCAGCCACCCACAGGGTAGGGGGGTTCGATCGATCGGTTGGAGATCGAAATCAGAGAGAGAATCGAGAAGAGAGAGAGAGAGAGAGAAGCGTGACTGAACTCCTCCTAGCAGTTCATCCCCCCCAGTCAAGAACAGACCCTCGCGAGGCTGTTCTTCCTTGTATTACTCATCATCATCAGCCCAAGAGGCAATCCACCACACCACACACTGGAGTAGGGTATTACACCACAACGGTGGCCCGAACCAGTATAAACCATGTGTCTCTTGTGCTGTTCTTTCCATAGCTTAGATCTTAGCGAGGCAGAGGGGTGCAGGTAGGTAGGAGGCGAAATCTCCGCGTGCACCCCAGTGTTCGAACCTCAAGGGTCTGCCGGAACCCGAAATCCGACATCATGGTTTAAATTTGTGGATGATTATACAAATTTTTTATGCCGGATTGAATTTTGCTTCTAGAAATCTTTTAGATTCGGCCGCGGGAGGCACTTTTATGGAAATCACTTTAGGAGAAGCAACTAAACTCCTAGATAATATTATGGTTAATTATTCTCAATGGCATACTGAAAGATCTACTAATAAAAAGGTGCATGCTATAGAAGAAATTAATGTTTTGAGTGGAAAGATGGATGAACTTATGAAATTATTTGCTAGTAAGAGTGTTCCTTCTGATCCTAATGATATGCCCTTGTCTACTTTGATTGAGAATAATAATGAATCTATGGATGTGAATTTTGTTGGTAGGAACAATTTTGGTAACAACGCATATAGAGGAAATTTCAATCCTAGGCCTTATCCTAGTAATCCCTCTAATAATTATGGTAATTCGTACAACAATTCTTATGGAAATTATAATAATATGCCCTCAGATTTTGAATCTAATATTAAAGAATTTATTATTTTGCAAAAGAATTTTAATGCTTTGATTGAAGAAAAAATGCTTAAGATTGATGAGTTGGCTAGGAACGTTGATAGAATTTCTCCTGATGTTGATTCTTTGAAACTTAGATCTATTCCACCTAAGAATGATATCAATGAGTCTCTCAAAGCCATGAGAATTTCCATTGATGAGTGCAAAGAAAGAACCGCTAGGATGCGTGCTAAGAAAGATGCCTTTATAAGAGCGTGTTCTTCTAGTTCCTATGAAAATAAAGATGAAGATCTAAAAGTTATTGATGTGTCCCCTATTAAATCTTTGTTTTTCAATTTGAATCTTGATAATGGTGGGACTGAATATGATCCACCTTTACCTAGAAGATGTTCCAAGAATTCAGAATTTTTTGATCTTGATGCTAAAATTGATAAAAGTGGGATGGAAGAAATTGAAACCCTAGATGTTGCTAAACCCACTATTATGGATTTCAAGGAATTTAACTATGAAAATTGCTCTTTGATTGATTGTATCTCCTTGTTGCAATCCGTGCTAAATTCTCCTCACGCTTATAGTCAAAATAAAGCGTTTACTAAACATATCGTTGATACCTTGATGCAATCTTATGAAAAAAACTTGAGTTGGAAGTTTATATCCCTAGAAAACTTAATGATGAATGGGAACCAACTATTAAAATTAAAATTAAAGATCATGAATGCTATGCTTTATGTGATTTGGGTGCTAGTGTTTCCATGATTCCAAAGACTTTGTGTGATTTGTTAGGTTTCTGTGATTTTGATGATTGCGCTCTAAACTTGCACCCTGCGGATTCCACTATTAAGAAACCTATGGGAAGAATTAATGATATTCTTATTGTTGCAAATAGGAACTATGTGCCCATAGATTTTATTGTTCTTGGCATATATTGCAATCCTTCATGTCCTATTATTCTTGGTAGACCTTTCCTTAGAACAATTGGTGTAATTATTGATATGAAGGAAGGAAATATTAGATTCCAATTTCCATTAAGGAAAGGCATGGAACACTTTCCTAGAAAGAAAATTAAATTACCTTATTAATCAATCATGAGAGCCACTTATGGATTGCCTACCAAAGATGGCAATACCTAGATCTATCCTTGCTTGTTATGCCTAGCTAGGGGCGTTAAACGATTGCTCCTGTTTAGTAATAAATAAATTATCTAGCCTCTGTTTTGGTTGTGTTTTTTGTGTTTAATTAGTGTTTGTGCCAAGTAGAACCGTTGGGAAGACTTGGGGAAAGTCTTGTTACACTTGCTGTAAAAAACAAAAACTTTAGCGCTCACGAGAACTGCTGCCATTTTTATTTGGAAAGTGATATTTAGTTAATTCTTTTTGAATATGATTAATAGATAAATTCCTCACGTCCAGCAATTTATTTTAGAATTTTTGGGGTTCCATATCTTGCGCTAGCTACAGATTACTACAGACTGTTCTGTTTTTGACAGATTCTGTTTTTCGTGTGTTGTTTGCTTATTTTGATGAATCTATGGCTAGTAAAATAGTTTATAAAACATAGAGAAGTTAGAATACAGTAGGTTTAACACCAATATAAATAAAGAATAAGTTCATTACAGTACCTTGTAGTGGTCTTTTGTTTTCTTTCGCTAACGGGGCTCACGAGATTTTCTACTTTGAGTTTTGTGTTGTGAAGTTTTCAAGTTTTGGGTAAAGATTTGATGAATTATGGAACAAGGAGTGGCAAGAGCCTGAGATTGGGGATGCCCATGGCACCCCCAAGATAATCTAAGGACACCTAAAAGCCAAAGCTTGGGGATGCCCCGGAAGGCATCCCCTCTTTCGTCCCTTCCTCTTCGGGGAAAACCAACGCAGTGCTCAAGAGGTAGCAAAGACTCTACATTTTCTATTTTAATGATCCAAGATCACATTGAGTCCATAGGCAATACTATTAAGAAGGTATGAGGTGTTGCTTAATGACTTGCTTGCTCAAAGTGCTTAGTGATATGCTCCAAAGCCCTCAACCACTTTCTCACTTCCAAATATGTCCCACACCAAATATCCAACTCGGCCCCACCGATTCTTTCTATACGGCCCCACCGAGTTCAGTTGACATAGCCACTGCTAGAAACCCTAATCAGTTCGGTCTCATCGATGGGATCTCGGTCTCACCGAGATGGGCTTGCAAATTCTCTGTTACCTATTGCAATATTTTCGGTCCCACCGAGATATACAATCGGCCCCACCGAGTTTGCTTGGCCAACTCTCTATTTCGCTTATTACCCAAATCGGTCCCACTGAGTTTGAGTAATCGGTCAAACCAAGTTTTGGATTTACCCTAACCCTAGCACATCAGTCCCACCGAGTTGATCCAGTCGGTCCCACCGAAACACCTAATGGTCACATTAAGAACCAAATCGGTCCCATCGAGTTTGGTGATTTGTGTGTAACGGTTAGATTTTGTGTGGAGACTATAAATACCCCTCCACCCACTCTTCATTCGTGGAGAGAGCCATCAGAATATGCCTACACTTCCAATACATATTTTCTGAGAGAGAACCACCTACACTTGTGTTGAGGTCAAGATATTCCATTCCAACCACATAAATCTTGATCTCTAACCTTCCCCAAGTTGCTTTTCACTCAAATCTTCTTTCTACCAAATCCAATCCTATGAGAGAGAGTTGAGTGTTGGGGAGACTATCATTTGAAGCAAAAGAGCAAGGAGTTCATCATCAACACACCGTTTGTTACTTCTTGGAGAGTGGTGTCTCCTAGATTGGCTAGGTGTCACTTGGGAGCCTCCGACAATATTGTGGAGTTGAACCAAGGAGTTTGTAAGTGAGGGAGTCCTGGATTAGGGGGTCTCCGGACAGCTGGACTGTATCCTTTGGCCGGACTGTTGGACTATGAAGATACAAGATTGAAGACTTCGTCTCGAGTCCGGATAGGACTCTACTTGGCGTGGAAGGCAAGCTAGGCAATACGGATATGTATATCTCCTCCTTTGTAACTGACCTTGTGTAACCCTAGCCCCCTCTGGTGTCTATATAAACCAGAGGGTTTTAGTCCGTAGGACAACATACAATCATACCATAGGCTAGCTTCTAGGGTTTAGCCTCTCTGATCTCGTGGTAGATCAACTCTTGTAATACTCATATCATCAAGAATAAATCAAGCAGGACGTAGGGTTTTACCTCCATCAAGAGGGCCCGAACCTGGGTAAAACATCGTGTTCCCTGCCTCCTATTACCATCCGCCTTAGACGCATAGTTCGGGACCCCCTACCCGAGATCCGCCGGTTTTGACACCGACATTGGTGCTTTCATTGAGAGTTCCTCTGTGTCGTCGCCGTTAGGCTTGATGGCTCCTACGATCATCGATAGCGATGCGGTCCAGGGTGAGACTTTTCTCCCCGGACAGATCTTTGTGTTCAGCGGCTTCGCACTGCGGGCCAACTCGCTTGGCCATCTGAAGCAGATCGAAAGTTACGCCCCTGGCCACCAGGTCAGGTTTGGAAGCTTAAACTACACGGCCGATATCCGCGGAGACTTGATCTTCGACGGATTCGAGCCCCTGCCTTGTGCGCCATGCGGTCACAATGAGTATGATTTAGCTCTACCATCGCACCGTATTCGGGAGATCGCACCGGCAGCCGCTCCGAGCCTCAATTCGGAGCCAGTTACGCCATCCATGGACGGGTGGATAGACCCCGTCACGGAGGCCATATCCTCAGTGGCGATCGAGCCGAATATCGACCTTACCCTTCACGAGAGTCGTGTTGCCAAATTGCCGGACCCTTCTCCGGCCACGGACTCTGAACCGCCTGCGCCCGTTCCTATCGAATCGGATTGGGCGCCGATCATGGAGTTTACCTTCGCGGATATTTTTCAGCACTCGCCCTTCGGCGACATACTGAACTCATTAAGGTCTCTCTCCTTGTCAGGAGGATCCTGGCCGAATTATGTCCGGCAGGATTGGGATGCGGATGATGAAGAAATTCGCCGCCCACCCACCACCCACTTAGTAGGCACTGTCGACGACTTAACCGACATGCTCGACTTCGACTCCGAAGACATCGACGGTATGGACGACGATGCGGGAGACGAAGAGGAACCACTACCCACAGGGCACTGGACAGCCACCTTATCATATGATATATACATGGTGGACACACCCAAAGAAGGCAGTGGCGACGAGAAAACAGAGGATGACCCCTCCAAGAAGCAACCCAAGCGCCGGCATCAGCGGCGCCGCTCTAAGTCCCGCCAAGGCAAAAGCGGTGATACCAGCATAGGAGATAATAGCACTCCGGACAGTGCCGAAGACGGCAACAATCCTCTCCAGCACGATTTAGGGTAGGAGGATGGAGAAGCCAGCCCTTTAGAGAGAGCGGAATATGGAGAGGCGGAGGATGATAATTACATGCCTCCCTCCAAAGACGAGGCAAGTCTCGACGATGACGAATTCGTCGTGCCTAAGGATCCCGTCGAACAAGAGCGCTTCAAGCGCCGGCTTATAGCCACGGCAAATAGCCTTAAGAAAAAGCAACAGCAGCTTCAAGCTGATCAAGATTTGCTAGCCGACAGATGGACCGAAGTCCTTGCGGCCGAGGAATATTAACTCAAACGTCCCTCCAAGAGTTACCCAAAGCATAGGTTGCTACCCTGACTGGAGGAGGAAGAATTCAAACCCACATCTCCAGCACATGATGCGGCTGACCGGCTACCTCATGGTCGTGACAGAGAGGCATTTCGGCCAAAAGCTCAGTCTGCACTCCAACGCCACTCACATAAAAACATCAAGGCATGGGGAAATACGACGGACCTGCGAGACGTATTGGAGGACAAAGCAAAACATGCAAGATCGATCTACGGATCACGAGGGAGCGCCACTATGCGAGACGATAATCGTCATGCCGGATACAGTAAAAGTAAGTCCGGTCGGGCCGAACACAGCGGGCAAGACTCATTCGAGCTGCATCGCGACATAGCCCAGTACAGAGGCACCGCACACCCCCTATGCTTCACAGACGAAGTAATGGATCATCAAACCCCAGAGGGTTTCAAACCCGTAAATATAGAATCATACGACGGCACAACAGATCCTGCGGTATGGATCGAGGATTTCCTCTTGCACATCCACATGGCCCGCGGTGATGACCTACACGCCATCAAATACCTCCCACTCAAACTCAAAGGACCAGCTCGACATTGGCTCAACAGCTTGCCAGCAGAGTCCATTGGCTGTTGGGAAGATCTGGAAGCCGCATTCCTCGACAACTTTCAGGGCACTTATGTGCGACCACCAGATGCCGATGACTTGAGCCACATAATTCAGCAGCCAGAGGAATCGGCCAGGCAATTCTGGACACAGTTCCTAACAAAGAAAAATCAAATCGTCGACTGTCCGGATGCAGAGGCCCTAGAAGCTTTCAAGCACAACATCCGCAACGAATGGCTCGCCCGGCACCTTGGCCAGGAAAAGCGAAAATCTATGGTAGCCCTCACGACACTCATGACCCGCTTCTGTGTGGGAGAGGACAGCTGGTTGGCTCACAGCAATAACATATCAAAGAACCATGGTACTCCGGATACCAAGGACGGCAACGGCAGGTCACGTCGCAACAAACATAAGCGCCGCATTAACAGTGACAATACCGAGGATACGGCAGTCAATGCCGGATTCAAAGGCTCTAAACCCGGTCAGCAAAAAAAGCCATTCAAAATAAGCACTCCGGGCCCGTCTAGTTTGGACCGTATACTCGATCACTCATGCCAAATACACGGCACCCCCGATGTCGTGGATATGGGACACGGGTATCCTCATGAAGGTAGGCCGCGGCCCATCATGGGAGGTGGCCCACCAGGCCGACTTAAACAGTTTGAATAAGACCTGGATTGCTATCCGTCTTGTAATAGAAAAGAGACTAGTCCTAATCCTACTAGGACTCTACATGTAGGCCGGCCCCTTCAACTTATATAAGGAGGGGCAAGGCTCCCCAAGAAGAGGGACAAATTCCACAAATTGGACAAGTTAGGTTTAGACAATAGCTCTCGAGATAGATCACTCTTGTAACCGTGATCATCATCATCAATATCAATGAAGCAGGATGTAGGCTTTTACCTCCACCGTGAGGGGCCGAACCTGGGTAAAACATCGTGCCTCTCGTCCCGCTCAACCCCTCTCAAGCTACCACATAGATGTGTTGGCCTCGCGACTAAGTCCTGAAACTAAGGACATCTGCCGTGACAATTCCACGACAGTTGGCACCCAACGTGAGGCCCGCGCACGGTGGTGTTGAGTTCTTGGAGGGATCTTTTTTAGGGCTCGAGAAGTTTGTAATTTTCAGATGAAGAGCAGATTGGAAAGGATCTACATCGTCTTAGTTCGTCAGTCGAGATCAGGAAAAGAAAAAAAATTGGGTCATCCGTGAGACATTTACACGCCGGAGTCAGGGCTTCACCGACTTCAACTTTAGCAAGATCGTATCCGGCCAGTTCATCCGTTTTTGGCGTGCGCAAATTCCTTCATCGGCAATGGTTGTGATTCTGACAGGAGACGTGCTGATATTTCATTGATTAAAGCATCAGATCAATCAAGGCATATATATATTGAGTACGGTCTTCAATGTCCGATGAATCGAGGCATCAATCTCTAGTGAAAGTCGAAGGAGGAATTTTCTTTCGCATGATTAATCGATGCATGATCGGATCGATCTCTGGTTTCCAAAACTACAAGGCAAGGCTACGGCGCCGGGTCACACGCGACCGTCGCGATGTCTCTAGCAGTCCAAAAAAAGAAAAAGAAAGGGGTGGTCACGTCTTGAGGATGTGGACATGGACTGGTCAACCGCCCACGATGGATCGATTCGCCCCGTCTGGTCACTCCGTCCTTGCGATGGAGCCGCCTCGCCTCCAGGCGCAACCCTCGCCGGAGCAGCCTCACTACTAAGCCGCCTTCAAACTGAACCCGCTCGAATTCGCCTTCGCCACCCCTGCTCGGACTTGCCTTTGCCACTCCGAGTCGGTTCCGCCCCGCAGCTCCACCTCCGGTTCTGCTGCTCCTCCGTGCCGGATCTGCAGATCGTTTTTCTGCCTCTGTTGCTCCGAGCTGCTATCAGTACCGTACTGGCCCGTCTCGGCTCACCTCTACTTGGATTGACTCCGAGTCGTTGTCACCTCTTCTGCTCCAAGTCGGCCTCGTCGCCGCGCCGCTGAGTCGCCGGCCCTGCTGGCTCCGTGCTTAAGACTGTGCCGTTTGCTGCGGTCCCCCTTCATAGTCGTGCTTTGAGACGCCCGCTACCTCAGCCGCCTTATGCTATTCTGACTTGCTGGCCTGTTTTTTCACTGGCTCCGCCCCTGCACCAGCCAGCAGCGTTGAACCGGCCGCCCGCCCCTCGCTCCCGCTCAGTCTGGCCTCAGAGCCGCCATGCCTCGACAGCCTCGTCTCACCTCTCCTGCAAGTCGCCGATGAAGGCTGACATCCAAACACCTGTCGATTGTGATAGTTTTTTCAGTTACCGCAGCATCGATGGTTTGAAGGTGTACAAGGCCTGGAGGTTAGTATGCTGATGAAGGGTACGGTGAAGGAGATACCCAGGGCAGTGCGTGCATATACGATGGATCAAAGGCCAATCTGCCTACAATAATGGAATAGGAGTCCAGCGGGCAAGTACCAAACTAGTAAAAATTGCAACAGGATTCAGTGTTCAATAATGGACAAATTGCCGCTCCCAGCGCGCCCTGACAGGAGAGCTTAATCAATATCAACCAAGCTGGCTTGCACTGCGCCATCTATTCTCCTGTTCGGCGGTTTTTTCGGCTACACGTCTTCAAAAATTCCAGCTTGCGCCGCCGGCTCGAACTGTCAGCTGGGTTACCGATTTGGGACTCCTACGCGGGATCATCTACTACCTCGTTGCGGTCGACCCCAACGGTCCGCTGGCTTATGCCACATCATAAAAACAAGCTAAGTCACTTTTATATTTAAATTTCATTTTTTTTCAGTCAATTAAATATATCCGGCACCTTTGAGTTAATCTCGGGGGCTATCGTTTCTTCTCATAAAGTTGAGTCGTAAGGTTACCAAAGAGGACTATTTGCCACGATGCACAGTTCAAACATGGGTGCCTTACATATCAGCAAAATAATTTTATGTTCGTTCTTTACTAAGTCAGATGCAACTCGTAACCGACCAAGTAGTGGGTATGGTATTGTCAATCGACTCTGATGCCTATCATGGACTTTGTCGACCCTGAACATATCATATTCCATGAAAAAAGTCCACGCGAAAGCCTACTTAGTCGATTCGAACGATTAACAACTTGAACACAAGTTGAAAAATTCATCGAAATTATTATTTAATTTTGTTTTATACATCATGAACGATGTGATGCATTCATGTGTTTTATTTCAGGAACAAAGAGCCTCAAGACAACTCCTCGTGTCGCCTCGAGCCTCGGGGGCTATCAAGCCAGAATTTATGAAAAAACGGACTTTGTTCGTTACCAAAACACAAGTTCACAGACCACCGGATTGTTAAAGGCCTAAACAAACCCGGCGCTCGGAGGCTACAGATGATATACATACTATGGGAGTTGGAAAAAATTCGGAAAGACATGGCTAGGGAAGACCCAGCTTGGAGACAGAATCCAGCCTCAGAGGACAACCCGACAACATCAACGTCGATGCTTCATGACCCGGCAATCTCTTCATCCACATTTCGGCATCCATTACGTCAACGACCCGGAAAAAAGCTCCATGTTCAAGGAAGACAAAAGCATCAACAAAATCAAGACCTTCCGCCCGACTCTTCGAGTCACCCGAAAGCTCGGGGGCTACTGTCGTGGATATGGGACACGGGTATCCTCATGAAGGTAGGCCGCGGCCCATCATGGGAGGTGGCCCACCAGGCCGACTTAAACAGTTTGAATAAGACCTGGATTGCTATTCGTCTTGTAATAGAAAAGAGACTAGTCCTAATCGTACTAGGACTCTACATGTAGGCCGGCCCCTTCAACTTATATAAGGAGGGGCAAGGCTCCCCAAGAAGAGGGACAAGTTCCACAAGTTGGACAAGTTAGGTTTAGACAATAGCTCTCGAGATATAGCACTCTTGTAACCGTGATCATCATCATCAATATCAATGAAGCAGGATGTAGGCTTTTACCTCCACCGTGAGGGGCCGAACCTGGGTAAAACATCGTGCCTCTCGTCCCGCTCAACCCCTCTCAAGCTACCACATAGATGCGTTGGCAATTCCACAACACATCTGCGGTGACAATTCCACAACACCCGACAAGCCAGCCAACCACACCAACAGGGATTGTTGGGTGTTCAAGCAGGCCAGCAAAATAAATGCTGAAAACAAAGATAAGGGGTCACATAGCGATGACGAGGAGGAGCCCCGGCAGCCGAACACCGGAGGACAGAAGAGGTTCCCCCCACAAGTGCGGACGGTGAACATGATATACGCAACCCACATCCCCAAGAGGGAGCGGAAGCGTGCACTCAGGGATGTATATGCGTTGGAGCCAGTCGCCCCAAAGTTCAACCCATGGTCTTCCTGTCCGATCACCTTCGACCGCAGGGACCACCCCACTAGTATCCGTCATGGCGGATTCGCCGCATTGGTCCTAGATCCAATCATTGATGGATTTCACCTCACTCGAGTCCTTATGGATGGCAGCAGCAGCCTAAACCTGCTTTATCAGGACACAATGCGCAAAATGGGTATAGACCCCTCAAGGATCAAACCCACAAAAACGACCTTTAAAGGTGTCATACCAGGTGTAGAGGCCCATTGCACAGGCTCAGTCACACCGGAAGTGGTCTTCGGATCCCCGGATAACTTCCGAAGCGAAGAGTTAATCTTCGACATAGTCCTGTTCCGCAGTGGCTACCATGCACTGCTCGGGTGAACCGCATTCGCGAGATTCAATGCGGTACCGCATTATGCATATCTCAAGCTCAAAATGCCAGGACCTCGAGGGGTCATAACAGTCAATGGAAACACAGAGCGCTCTCTCCGCACGGAGGAGCACACTGCGTCCCTCGCAGCAAAAGCGCAAAGCAGCCTCTCAAGGCAATCCACTAGTTCGGCGATTAAGGACCCGCACACCTTCAAGCGCGCCGGGAGTAATCGGCAACTGGACCGCCTGGCACGTTCTGAGCTCGCATAGCAATGCGGCCCCCACCCTGGTCCCAGCCAAACGGCGAAATCCATGCCACGCGTACATAATTACGCATTAAAAATACCATGGGCACAGGTGGGGAGGGGGGCACGACTACGGCACGCCCCAAGACGCGGCTTCAACCGCACTAGGGGCTTCTCGCTTTGTTATTTTTCTCTTTCAGGACTTTAATCTCTGGAAACCCTGTCCGGCAGCATGATTGCCGAACACATGATGCAGCAACCAAGGAGGTAGAAAGCTACGTCACACCACAGAACTCCCAGGTGGATTACGATAACAAGTGAAATATTTGCTTTAATACTATTCCTCAGCTTGCCCTTGGAAGGGACATGTCAAACGGTCCTACTTTTTGCTTATCGCACTACTTGTATCATTCTACTTTAACGCACCTTTTTGAATAAACAATGCATAGCATTAAGACTATTATTGCATTCTTCCTTTCTATATATATATATATATATATATGTTCATTCATGACATCTAGCACCCGTACACTCTGGTACGGCCAATACGCTAGGGGCTTAAGCATACCCCATAATACGGCGTGAGAAGTCCGAACACTTTCGACAGTGCGGCACCCCGAACTTATAGCATTATATGCATCAGCTCCGAATCATGTCTTGGGTCAATAGTTGGGTTTGCCCGGCTCCCATGTTTTGGTACCTTACGTTCCGCTATATCGGCTAAGGTAGCACTGGGAGAACTACTGCGATTGTGCCCCGGTTCTGCTGGGCTATGCACCTCAGCAGAGAAAGCTAAAACTGACTGTCATGATAAGGTGAGAGACTGGTCGCTGTTCGAGAGGTTTCAAGTCCCTAAAGACTTATGCCGCTTAGAGCGAGGAGTCGGCCCTGTCCGGCTTAAGGCGTGTATTACGCCCCGAATTCGGCCTTCCGAATACTAGGGGCTTCGCCGAAATTTAAAATTATAGAATTATATGGCTAAGAGTGATAACGCGTTATAGTCCGATTGCCTTGTTCGTTGTGCTGAGCACCTCCCTCAAAGGACCCAAAAATGGGAACAAGAGTGCTCAGGTTTATCCCGAACACCCCAGCACTCGTGGCGTGGGGGCAGAAGCCGACGACTAGCCATCTCTTAGATTTGATAAACAGCCGAGCAGAAGGTAATATTTTAAATTCAGACAAGCGTTGCATAGCGCATATGAATAAGTTTTCATAATACAGGATTACACGAGCAAGTTTATTCAAATATTACATCTTTCGCACACTCGTCCGCTACAAGACGGGCACCCTTCGGGACACCCTCATAGTACATCTCGGGGTGGCGATGCTCCTTGCCCTGCGGCGGCCCCTCCTTCACCAGCTTCACGGCGTCCATCTTAGCCCAGTGCACCTTCGCACGGGCGAAAGCCCGATGTGCACCTTCGATGCAGACGGACCGCTTGATGACATCTAGCCATGGGCAGGCATCCACAAGCCGCCTCACCAGGCCGAAGTAGCTGTTGGGAAGGGCGTCGCCAGGTCACATCCGGACTAGAAAGCCCTTCATGGCCTGTTCGGCCGCCTTGTGCAGCTCGACCAGTTGCTTCAGCTGGTCGCTCAGAGGCATCGGGTGTTCGATCCTAGTATACTAAGACTAGAACAGCTTCTCCTTTGAGCTTCCCTCCTCGGCCTGGTAAAACTGTGCAGCATCCGACACGCTGCGGGGCAAATCTGCGAATGCTCCTGGATAGCTCCGGACTCGGGTAAGTAACAAGTAATTTACTTTCACATGCTTGCTTTGCATATTGAATGCCTTACCCGCCGCTATCTTCTTCATCGCATCAATCTCCTAGAGGGCCTTTTGGGCCTCAGCCTTGGCATTCTTTGCGCTCTCGAGGGCCACGGCAAGCTCGGACTCTCGCGTCTTCAAGTCAAGCTCCAACGCCTCGTGCTTCATCAAGAGAGCGTGGAGCTCTTGCTGCACCTCGCCCACCCATGCCTCCTGCCTTTCCCACTCGGTGCACTCCTTGGCCGCTTTGTTTTCGGCCTTGGATAGCGCTTGCTTCAGGGTCGCCACCTCAGTCGTGGCCCTTGGCAAATTTACGATGATCCTGTCATTTTGCAATCGCATTCTTTTTATATATATCCATAGACTAGTTACTACTTACCTTTGTTCTCCTCGAGCTGCCTCTTGGCAAGGCCGAGCTCTTTCTTGGACCCTTCGAGGTCCTGCTTCAGTGCGGCGACCTCCGCAGTCAGTGAGGTAGAGGCCAGCAGCGAAGCCTGCATACGCATATAGACATACTTATATTAGACTCATATGATATTGTTTGATCCTCTAGCGGCTTTTCTTTGTGAACACTGAACAGAGCATCAGGGGCTACTGTCTATGCGGTAATATTTTTCCTACATTTCAAATACTTACCTCAAAGCCTGTTAGAAGGCTGGCACAGGCTTCAGTCAGTCCGCTCTTGGCGGACCGAACCTTCTGGATCACCGCACTCATAATAGTGCGGTGCTCTTCATCGATGGAAGCGCTGCGAAGCGCTCCCAGAAGATTGTCCGGTGCCCCTGGATGGGCAGGGGTCACCGGCACAGGCGTCTTGCCCCTTTTATAAGGAGGCCGCCTGCCCGAGTCCGGAACAACTAGAGGTTCCGGCGCGGTGTTCGGCTGAGGGCCGAACTCGGAGCCCTTGGGAGCCCTCAGGAGCCTTACTCCCTCTGCTCCTCGGTCTCCTTGAGGCGCCTCCGGGATTGTCTCCCCTCGACCCAATGCCTCTTGAGACAATACCTTGGCATTGTCCGTAGGGCAAGGGGAGGTGGCGTTCGGAAGTGGATCGCTATCCATGTCCGACGAGTCCAAGGAGCCGCCCGACGAAGATACGTCGATACGGGCTTGGGGCGGTTTGCATAATCATATTCGGCGTTAGGAGAAGCAGTGCGACAAAGGTATGCTATAAGTTACTCTGGCATCTGAATACTTACGACTTCGCCAAGGGCTTGGCCCTGAGCAGCCACTCGTCTTCGCCTTCGGCGGCGGTGGTGGAGTAGTCCGGAAGGAGGGTCCTCCCCTTCTTGGACCCTTCAGCCCCCCCGGTCGGGGCGGCCTTCCTTTTCTTGTCTCCCTTGACTGGAGGGGGAGTGTCTTCATCTTCCTTCTCGCCTTCGGGGGAGGAGTGCGTCGCAGAGTCATCGGACGATAAGTCCGGTACTACCTGGCGTCGGGAACTCTTTCGGGTTCCCTTGGCCTTCTTGGTCTTCTCCGGCACCTCGTAAGGAGCCGGAGTCAGCATCTCCGTCAGGAGAGCGTCCGCGGTGTCTTCGGGCAGATGGGCCGGATAGTTGATCTTCTCCGATGCCCCCACCCAGTCCTATCAAAGGCATGGGAGCTCAGACCCCACACGTGGTTAATCTATGGGAAGTAAAAATCCTACCAGATGTACAAAACTTACCGGATTCGCAGGGCGCTTCGCGCTTAGCCCGCGGTCCTCGGTGAGAGGGGGAGGGACCTTGGCACCCTTGAACAGCACCCTCCAGACGTCCTTGTGCGTCGTGTCGAAGAGCTCGCTCAGAGTCTGGTGCTGGGCCGGGTCGAACTCCCACAAGTTGAAATCCCGTTGTTGACACAGGAGGACCCGGCAGAAGAGCATGACCTGGACTATGTTGACAAGCTTGAGCTTCTTGCTTGCCATATTCCGGATACATTTCTGGAGTCCGTCCAGCTCCACTGATGAACCCCAGGATAGGCCCTTCTCTTTCCAGGAGGTGAGCCGCGTGGGGATTCCGGATCGAAACTCGGGGGCCACCACCCAGTTGGTGTCGCGCGGCTCGGTGATGTAGAACCACGCCGACTGCCACCCCTTTATGGTCTCCACGAAGGAGCCTTCAAGCCATGTAACATTGGGCATCTTGCCCACCATGGCTCCGCCGCATTCCGCTTGTTGGCCTCCCACCACCTTCGGCTTGATATTCAAGGTCTTTAACCATAGGCCGAAGTGGGGCCGGATGCGGAGGAAAGCCTCACACACGACGATGAACGCCGAAATGTTGAGGATGAAGTTCGGGGCTAGATCATGAAAGTCTAGCCCGTAGTAGAACATAAGTCCACGGAGGAAGTGGTGGAGGAAAACTACCCTCTCGTGAGGTTTCGGGGTAGGAACAATCTGCCCCGCAGCGGGCAGCCGATGCGCGCTATTCGCCTCTAAGTATCCAGCTCCGCGCAGCTTCTTGATGTGTCCCTCCGTAACGGAGGAAGCCATACATTTGCCTCCCGCTCCGGACATGTTTGGAGAAGGTTGAGGGGGAGGATGTGGACTTGGGCGTTAGAGCTCGAGTGTGCAAGAACGGATGAGCAAGGAGGAAGAAGGCGTGGGTGGAGAAAGGTTAAACCTTATCCCTTTATAAGGGCGGACGAAACTATGCGCCCCCACTAGCCTGGTAAAACTCGCTTATCCCCCAAGCGCCGTAATTGATGGCGTGGTTGGGTTGCCCACGCCCGTATTGATGAGAATCCTGTAATAAGGGGGACACGATCTCTGCTTTGACAAGACGTGTCAAGAAACTGCCTCGCGTTATGTGCGGGGCAGGTTAAAGAAAAACGGTTCGAATAATCACCGAGCCATGGCATGATGTCATGTTGCCAAAACGTGTCAGCAGATTAGATTTGTGGAAATATTATTCTCTCTACGGTGGTATATGGAACTTATTTTGCAGGGTCGGACAATATCCTGTTATTCAAACTCTTCTGTGGTGTATCCGGAGGAGGACCCGCCTTGCAATGTCGAAGACAACACTGCGCGCCGGACTCATCGTCATTGAAGCCTGGTTCAGGGGCTACTGAGGGAGTCCTAGATTAGGGGGTCTCCGGACAGCCGGACTGTTGGACTATGAAGATACAAGATTGAAGACTTCGTCTCGTGTCCGGATAGGACTCTACTTGGCGTGGAAGGCAAGCTAGGCAATACGGATATGTATATCTCCTCCTTTGTAATCGGCCTTGTGTAACCCTAGCCCCCTTTGGTGTCTATATAAACCGGAGGGTTTTAGTCCGTAGGACAACATGCAATCATACCATAGGCTAGCCTCTAGGGTTTAGCCTCTCCGATCTCGTGGTAGATCAACTCTTGTAATACTCATATCATCAAGAATAAATCAAGCAGGACGTAGGGTTTTACCTCCATCAAGAGGGCTCGAACCTGGGTAAAACATCATGTTCCCTGCCTCCTATTACCATCCTCCTTAGACGCACAGTTCGGGACCCCCTACTCGAGATCCGCCGGTTTTGACACCGACAGTAAGGTCAAGGAGATCGCCTACTTCATGAAGATCTACCCTAGTGAGGAAAGTCCTTCGTGGGCAACGGCCATGGTGGGATAGACAAGGTTGCTTCTTCGTGGACCCTTCGTGGGTGGAGCCCTCCGTGGACTCGCGCAACCGTTACCCTTCATGGGTTGAAGTCTCCATCAACGTGGATGTACGATAGCACCACCTATCGGAACCACGCCAAAAATCTTCGTGTCTCCAAATTGCGTTTGCACACTCCAATCCCTTCTCTTTACATTCTTGCAACTTGCATGCTTTACTTTCCACTGCTCATATACTCTTTGTATGCTTGCATACTTGCTTGATATGTATTGTGAATGTTTAAACTTGTGCTAATACTCCACATGAACCTAAAGAATTAAAAACTGCACCTTTTCTTGATTAGAGTCTATTCACCCCCCCCCCCTCTAGACACCTCTTCTCGATCCTTTTAGCATGCCAAAGAAGCACGCGGCCGCCAAGTGTAGGAGGAGGAGATGAAGGCCCGGGAGGACGCCATCAAGAATCGTGACGCTGAGTTGGGAGAGTTGGGGAAGACGTAGGCCACCGAGCACAGCCGGCTGGAAGAGCTGGATCGGAAGGTGAAGGCGAGGGAAGCCGATCTTGATGCCAAGGCACGGGTTCTGGCCGAAGACCGTGTGGCCTTTGCCGGCCTCGAGGAGAGGTCTCGCGTGGCACTGATGACGCTCTACGAGCATGGCTTGGACAAGCCGCTGACCACCGATGAGGATGGCCCCGCCCTGCTGCTTCCTCTCTTGGTGAAGGCGCTCGAGGAAGTCGTGGATGGTATCGGTCCTATGGCAGAGGTAGAAGCTCGCGTCCTGTCTTCAGCTGCATTGACTCGTGTCTTCAGCCATCTGCACCTTCGCGACCCCAGCGCTTGTCTTGACGAGCTGCTGGAGCCTGTGGCTGATGATCACTGTGCAGCCATCGCCGCAGCCGTGCAAGGTCAGGTGGAAGCCCTATTGAAGAAGTTCCGCGGCTTTGCCTCCGCACCCTTCTTCGGCGATGCCGCCGATCCTGCGGCTGGTGGTGCAGGTGCAGGCGACGTTACCCAAGGAGGAGTGCCTTCTGCAGGCGATGGTGGTGTCCAGGGGTGACCTGCGGCTACTCTCCTGTTTCGTTCCTGTAATATGCATCAGGCCTCGTGGAGGCGTTAAACTTCCATTTGGTATTGTGAGGACAATATGTTTTGTAATATTTGCTTCAAGATTTTGAAATTTTCTTCCTATCCTCTTTGTGTTCTGCGTCGGCAGAGCCCGGCCCCGCGCATACCTCAACCACCGTTGGGCCGACCGAAGACCAGGACGGACCAAGGAGTGAGGGACTATGTGACCAGTTAGGCTCCTGAGTCGCAATGCTCAGGAGTCCCCCTTGACGCGCAAACAACTTACAGGAAGAGTACGCAAGGATAGATTAATGTTCTACGTCGGTAGAGCCCGGCCCCGTGCATACCTCAACCGCCATTGGACCGACCGAAGACCAGGACGGACCAAGGAGTGAGGGGCTACGTGACCAGTTAGGCTCCTGAGTCGCGATGCTCAGGAGTCCCCCTTGACGCGCAAACAATTTCCATACCTGCCCTTGTCGAGGCCTCAGGAGGGGTGTGCGACGACCAGGTCCAGGAGACCTGTTTGAGCGGCTTGCGCTTGGGCGTGACCCGAGCACAGCCCCTAGGCCCGGGAGACCTGGTTGGGTGGCATACGCTTGGGCGTGACCCGAGCGCAGCCCCCGTGTCCAGCCCCCTCGCACGGCTCTCCCGAGGGGAGGCGTTGCGATGAGGTCAGACGCTGAGCTCTGGGGCTCCCTGAGGTTGGTACGACCGTGGACTCGCCCTCAGTTGTTTATCACTAGCGCGGAGCATAGTGCTTCTGCTTGTGCACGGTGAAAGTGCGTTATATCGACTAGAGGGGGGGTGAATAGGCGATTTTTATGAAAGTCTTCAAAACTTGGGAGTTATGAAG
Organism: Triticum urartu; assembly: GCF_003073215.2. Classification (NCBI taxonomy): domain Eukaryota; kingdom Viridiplantae; phylum Streptophyta; class Magnoliopsida; order Poales; family Poaceae; genus Triticum; species Triticum urartu. The sequence goes on along the minus strand of NC_053028.1, from coordinate 432,460,559 downwards.
ACAAACAGTGAAGATTATGCCTATTACTATGCAGCGGAAGTTAGATTACACTAGGCCAGCCATGGTCATGTATTCATTAGAGTGAAAGCACAGTGACAAACAGCTTTAGTGTAATAAGGATCAAGTAGGAAGAAGTTATGAAGCCAAACAGTTCATACATTCACGTTCTGAAGACTAAAGATAAAGCAAGCATGCAATGGCTTCACAATGTATGACAATAAGAAGAGGAAGTGAAGATGAAACCAGTGACTCGTTGAAGACGATGATATGTTGGACCAGTTCCAGTTGCTGTGACAACTGTACGTCTGGTTGGAGCGGCTAGGTATTTAAACCTTAGGACACACAGTCCCGGACACCCAGTCCTGAACACACAGTTCAGGACACCAAGTCCTCACCGTATTCTCCTTGAGCTAAGGTCACTTAGTCCTTGCCCAATCACTCTGGTAAGTCTTCAAGGTAGACTCCCAAACCTTCACAGACTTCGTTCACTGGCAATCCACAATGTCTCTTGGATGCTCTGAACGCGATGCCTAACCGTCTGGAGGATTCACAGTCCTCAAGTGTACTAAGTCTTCAGATCACACAGACAAGAAGACTTAAGTGATGCCCAATTTACTCTGGCTCTGGGTGGTTAGGGCTTTTCTCCTCACTAGGAATTTTCTCTCAAAGGCTTCGAGGTGGGTTGCTCTCAAACGACAAAAGCCGTGCACTGAAATCTGAGCAGCCAACCGTTTATGGTTGTGGGGGTGGGCTATTTATAGCCACTTGGCAACCCGACCTGATTTGTCCGAAGTGACCCTGGGTCACTAAGGAACTGACACGTGTCTCAACGGTCAGATTTCGAACTCTCATGGCAACTTTACTTGGGCTACAAGCAAAGCTGACTTGTCCGGCTCTGGACAAGATTCGCTCTCATTGTCTTCACTCGAAGACATAGGTTTTTGATTTAGGCATCACTTCAGTCATTCTGACTGGTTCTCCTGGACCCCACTTAACAGTACGGTGGTTCCTATGACTCAACACAAAATAAAAAGAACTACGAAAGATCTAAGTCTTCGAGTTCCATAGGCTTCATAACGTGTCTTGTTTTGTCATAGTCTTCAATGTGAATATCTTCATATACCACCTTTGTCTTCAATGTCTTCATACATTTTTAGGGGTCATCTCTGGTAGTAAAACCGAATCAATGAGGGACTTCTACCTGTGTTTTCCTGCAATTCTCACAAACACATTAGTCCCTCAACAGGTTTGTCATCAATACTCCAAAACCAACTAGGGGTGGCACTAGATGCACTTACAATCTCCCCCTTTTTGGTGATTGATGACAAACTAGTTGAAGTTTTCAACGGGGAATATAAAGTGTGAGGTTTGTAAAGGAATTGTCTTCATAAGTTGCAAGGGCTCCCCCTGAAGATGTGCATATAAGTTAATTTTCTTTTGGAATGCAAATGCACATGGCAGGTTGTACTTGTGGAGATCAGCTTCAGCTTATGATGACAATCCACTATGCATGTGAGGGTATATGAAGATAATGACATGCATAATGGAAAATGGACGTCTGCAGAATGAGATAAGTGCGGAATTTATCGTCGCACATGCGGAATTTATCTTCGCAAACAAAGGGGTAAACAAGTAGCAGACGACCATCGTGTTTTAGTGTTTACAACCCAAAAGAACCAAATGAAGCAAAAACAAGAGTTGTAAACACGAAGCAAAGTATAACAGAACAAGGCACCCGCCCATGTTGACCCGCTTGAAGACTATAAACTTCATATGCTTCTCCCCCTTTTGTCAGGAATGACCAAAAAGGTTTGAAGACATAGAGTTCTCTACGCGTTCCCAGGCGCAGCAGGGTCGGTGGAGTTGTTTGGCGGTGCTGAGCTTTGAGGTGCTGAAGCGGGTGGTGGTGAAGTGGCATCATCATCTTCATCAATGATCCTCGCAGTGACGGTGGCAGCAGATGAGGAAAACTCAGAGTCTTCAAGTGACGGTGTGTTGCGCATCACTGCCCTCCTAGGAGGTGTGGTGTCAAATTTGAAGCGCTCTGTGAAGCCATCCTCTTCAAGTTTAGCTTCAGTGCAGATCATTGAGAGCCCTTTCCACGTACGACGGCAAGTCTCATGGGTAACGAAGGCATTCTTGGTGGCCAGGTTTCAAAGACGATTGACATCCACCAGGAGGCTCTTCATCTGACGTTTCAGCCAGTCGTGATGCCTATCTTGCTTTTGGTGAAGGGCCACAAGAAGCTCTCGGTCAGTGAGGACACGAGCACGCTTCTTGGGTCTTGGAGCGTTTGTGCTATCTGTGGCTTCAGTTGATGCTGGTGCACGTGTACTGCCAGCCATCGGATAGACCCTGGACATGACTTCAACACCTTCAACATTCTGCGTGAAGCTTTGGTGTTCGGCATTCTGAAAACTTATTGGTTGCTTGGCAGGCTCAGGGTATATTGCTTCAGCAGAGATATCCACATCTGGCAGGAAGATGCGATGGTTTCGGGCTGAGGGCTGATACGAAATTGTAGAGTGCAGTTTAATCAGCCTCATCACCCAAGGGGCATAGATTTTTAGACCAAATAAGTCTGAGCCTGACGCAGCAAGTTGTCGTATGAAAAGATCCTGTGCGTTGAAGCATTTGCCATGCATGATATAGAATATGAGAGTCTTCATTGCACCCTCAATCTTGGCATGTGGAGAGTGTCCCTTAATGGGCCAGAGAGTCCGCCGGAGAATGTGATATATGGTCCTGGGCAGGTACTCTAGGTCTTCAACGAAGAACTCAGTTGGATAGGGTGCATCCTGAGGCAATGGCTTCATCATTGAGAGCATCTGACTCATATTTGGTTCAGGTCTCTGGAAAATACTCTCAATAGCTTCAGAATGTGGTTGGCAGCCTTCTTCGAAGAATTCGCCTGGAGTGGGCAGGCCGGTGAGCTCAATGATATCAAATGCATTGGCTTCATGATGGACATTTCCGGTCATCCACTCCAGGATCCAAGTCTTCGGATCTCTGTTGTATCCTTTGATATGGAGAGTGGCATAAAACTGAAGCAGAAGCTCTTCGTTCCAGTGCTCTTCATTAGTTACAAACGGCAGCAAACCCACTTGCCTGAAGCAGTCCAAAGCTTCCTCAAGACATGGCAGACCAGCAATGGCTTTAACCTTAAGGCGCTTGTGAGGGAAGATGCGACCTTGGTTGTATAAGATGCATGAATAATAGCTGCGCTGTGTATAGCTCCAGAACCTGTCTGATACAATCCTTTCCCTTGAATAGGGGTTCTTGGAGCTATTGAAAAATGTGTTGTCTGCCTGGAAGCTGTTTATATCAAAGGAGCCAGGTGCTGATGCAGGACTTGGGAACCTTGGAAGCCTTGGGACTGGCTTCTGGACATGAGGCCTGTGCTCTATGTGATAATCAAATTGTGGACCTGCAGCAGACTCAGGAACTGAAGTGTCTGGCTCAGTGGCTTCGCTGTCTGCTGAAGCATTTGGTGGGGCGGGCTCCACATTGGCTTCAGTGTTAGTAGTTTGAGGGACAAATTCAGGCACGTTCTCCTGGGGAACTGCATCTTGATGGAGCGAGGGAGTGGGTTCTGGAGGTGCTTCTTCATTGTCTTCGGCTGATGCAGCCGGAATTTCTGCAGACTGGACTTGAGGCCGTGGACCTTTGCGAAGCCTACGGAACGCAGACGACGCTAGTGGTGTCGGAGTGGGCTGGGCCTCAAAGTCTTCTTCTTCCTCCTGAGGGCGATCCGCCCATGACTCATCTTGCGCCATTGGCGTCAGAGGACGTCCAATGCTGATGAGTTCGCTTGTTTCAAGCTGAGGAAGGGCTGCATCACCTTGCACATTGTCCTGATGACCAATGTCTTCAGCAGCTATTGGATCGGCTCCTGGAATATCTTCAGCGTCAGGTGCCTCTGTGGGAGCAGGCTCATGAACTGTCAGTCTTCTTTCTGCATTGGGGTGAATGACAGAAAGGGGTTCAACCATCAAGGGCTCTGTGGGAGCAGCCCTAGATTTCTTGGTTTTGCGCTTCTTTTTGCTGGGGGCAGTAGGAGAGGCTTCAGAGCCCTTCCTTTTTCTGGCTTTAGCTTCTACAGCTCTTGTCTTCTTTAGCTCTGAAGCTGTTGACCGGCTCTTTGGCTTTGAGCCGATCGTGGCGGTTGGGAAGACAATCAGAATAGCTGCTTGTTTTGATGCCTCTGATTCACTCACAACAGGCTACTTCTTCTTCTTTGCGGCCATCTTGGGGTCGATGCCAGGACGCCCAAGTGCCTTGCGCTTTTCAGCCTCGTTGTAGGCTTGAACACATTTGTCTGCCAAAGACTTCATCCTTTCACGCGAGCCTTGAGCTTCAGCATGCTTCTTCAGAAAGTTTTCTTTGAGATCATGCAGCATGATTTTGAAGTTCCTCACTTCCTGCACGCTGAGGCTGGCCATGTGCTTCTTGAACTGAGCTTTTTCGTGATCAATTTTCTGCTTTAGCTCAACAATGCGCTGAGCAATGGCCAGTTCTGAAGCAATTGCGCCTTGGAAGGCGACGCTGAGTCCAACAGGCAGCTGCAGATCATTGAAGCTTATGTCTGGTGTGTCAAACCATTCATCGATGAAGCTGTGGATGATGGCGACATCAAAGAGAGGCAGATTGTTGAAGATTTCTGCTTCCTCCTTGCTTTTGATGAGCTGTTCTAGTGCGTCATCGCCCAGATCTTCATCGCTTGATAGATCAATGGCTTCACTGCGCAGAATGGCAGCAGCAGTGAGCTCTTTGCCTGTTTGTTGCTGGGGCTCCTTTTCCTTCAGGGGCTTGGAGACGCGGGATACGTCTTCAGACTGCACACTGACTTCAGGAGGTGCAGTTTTCAATGGCTTCGCCCTTGAGATTTTTGAGGCAGGGGTCGGCTTCGAAGCTTTTGGTTTCTTTGTCTGCTTTGGCTTCGGCACAGCAGGAGCTTCATCAGACTCAGAATCAGCTGGAGGGTCATTCACAGTAGTCCCTTGGACTAAGATGTGGGTGATCAGGCCCTCAAGATTGGCAAACGGACCGATGATATTGGGTTCCACGTCGCGTGTGCCATCTGCCCTTGGTGAGGAGGGACCAGGGTTGAAGTCAAGCCCAAATTTCTTCTTGTTTAGCTTCGCAGACTGTTTGGCAAACTGAAAGTTGCGCTTGAAGAGATTGTCGTCACAACACCAGAGAAGTGACGACGGATGTGCATCATCAGGCTGTGGTCCTCTGACCATGCATGGGTAGAAGCCTTGAGCAATGGCTTCATCTCTGGTCCTGGGTACAAGGTTCTTGTATAAGATATCCCCCCACGGACTTTTGATAGCATTCTTTTCGGCATACTCCTGGGTGACGAAGCGGTATTTGAACCACTGTTCTGCCCAATAGCGTCGAATCCATTGGATTCGAGTCTTGCGCTGCCCATAGCTCTCTTTTGGATCTGTTTTGTACATTTCTGCCAAGTCTTCAGGCAGATCCTTGGAAGTTCCCTCACGTCTCTGTTTGCCCCCCTTTCTTGCTGCTGCAACTGAAGCCATAAACGTTAACTTGAAAGGCTTCAAAACTTTCAAAGGCTTCAAAGGCTTTCTTTTTCTGGACCAACAGGAACTGGCTTCAGGAGAGTTTATGTGATGCTGTAGGAATTCTGCAAATGAATGCAGACTATGAGAACCAAAGGATTCTCCCACGGACATGTACCTGTGACAGCATTAAGGTGCGAGGGAAGGGGAAGAGGTCATATGCATTCTCAGAAGGTTTTGAAGATTAATCAGTTTAGAAGACATTGACCTCATTGTGCGAAGACATTCACTTATAGATAAGAAGTTAGTTCCAGATTTGTACGAACCCATAGATCAGTACAAGTGAGGAATCTAACTACTTTATGAAGCACAAGTGAATATACTAGGCATGTTATGAGATGCAGCGAGAGATCTAACTGGTGTGAAGAGAAACTTCTTATGGTAGAAAGTGACAGAACCATGAGATCAAAAGAGGCTGTAAAAAGAAGTTTTATTTACCACACTGGAACTGCTAGACGAAAGGAAGTTGATGCCGAGCAGTTCAGTCCTCCGTGCCCTAACTTGGCGACGGAAAACACCTACGGCGACGGCGGAGAGGACGATGTCCACGGTCGGCGTGAGGACAGCGTTGGAGAGGTTGCGGCAGCGAAGCGCTTCGTCTCCGGCGTCGTTGAGTGCTAGCGGTGGCGCTAGGGTTCGTGCGAGGATGGAAGAAGGAGATAATGACCGTGGTAAGTGTGAATTTATAGACTCAGAGGCGGCACTGTGCTATTACACAGATGCCCCTGGCGGTTCGCATTTGAGGCACACGTGGCCAGTTAGCGGAAGTTTGGGGTTTGTTCCATGTCCCATGCACGCCTAACTTGTCGGGCGGTCGTTCCTGCTTCTCCGGATCTTATGTGGAGGAATGAGCATTAAAAACGGACTTTTATGGTTGTCTCTATGTCTTCAGCTAACAAGGACACAGTGAAGACATTCGACAGTTTCAACAGAATGCATATGACTTGGAGAGATAGAGTTTGAGATAGAAAGCATAGAGAGATTAGGGTCCGATCACATTCACTTAGTTCAAAAGATTCAACCAAGAAGACATAGCTATAAGTGAATGTTGTAGAGGACAAAACACTTGAGCATACATATCTATTTAATCAATGTAATGAAGATAATCATGAAGACATATTGAGTTCGAAGCCAAGCTAAATGTGAAGATATTGCAAGGTAACGCCATGAGTTAAACACTTCAAAATGGAACGTTTGGTGGTGGCGTTACCCACCGTATAGGAAGTATTAGACCCAGACACGGCGCACAATTATCGTGGCGCTCTAAAGTCAAATTCCACATTAATGTATTCACACTTAGAATATATGTCTTCATTGATTGAAGATATACTTTACTTTCTGTGTTTCACATCTAAGTCATCAATATGCATAAGTGTTAGGATGTGTGCCTGATCACATGACATTTGAGGATTCCAGGATATTTAGCTCACACCGTAACTTGCAAAACCTCTTCTCATCCAAGGGCTTGGTGAAGATATCTGCCAATTGCTCTTCAGTGTTGACGTGTATGATATCAATGTCTTCCTTCACAACATGATCTCTGAGAAAGTGATGACGAATTTCAATGTGCTTTGTCTTCGAGTGCTGAACTGGGTTGTTGGCAATCTTGATGGCGCTTTCGTTGTCGCAGTAAAGTGGCACTTGCTTCAGATGAATGCCACAATCCTTGAGTGTTTGCTTCATCCACAGAAGCTGAGCGCAGCAAGATCCAGCAGCAATGTATTCAGATTCAGCAGTGGAGAGAGATACACAGTTCTGCTTCTTTGAAGACCAACATACAAGTGATCGTCCCAGAAGGTGACATGTGCCTGATGTAGACTTGCGATCAACTTTGTCACCAGCATAATCAGCATCTGAAAATTCAACCAAATCAAACTCTGAGCCCTTTGGATACCATAATCCTAGAGTTGGGGTGTGAGCCAAATATCGAAGAATTCGCTTCACAGCTAAGTGATGCGACTCCTTTGGTGCCGCTTGAAATCGAGCACACATGCAAACACTAAGCATGATATCTGTCCTAGATGCACATAAATAAAGCAAAGACCCAATCATGGAGCGGTATACCTTTTGATCGAACTCTTTACGATTGTCGTCAGGACCTAGATGATGTTTGGCTGGCGTCGGTGTTGTGAAGCCTTTGCAGTCTTGCATACCGAACTTCTTCAGGCAATCTTTGAGATACTTCTCTTGATATATGAAGATGCCATTGCGCTGTTGTCGTATTTGAAGGCCAAGGAAGAACTTCTGCTCCCCCATCATGGACATCTGATATTGCTCTTGCATCATATATCCAAACTCTTCACTGTACTTCTGATTGGTGCAGCCGAAGATAATGTCATCCACATATATTTGGCATACAAACAGTTCAGCATCGTATGTCTTCGTGAAAAGAGTGGGATCCAGGGAACCACGTATGAAGCCTTTGCTCTTCAGAAAGTACTTGAGTGTATCATACCAGGCCCTAGGGGTTTGTTTGAGGCCATACAATGCCTTGTTGAGCTTGTATACCATATCAGGATGTTTTGGATTTTCAAAGCCAGGCAGTTGAGCAACATACACTTCTTCTTCAATCTTGCCATTGAGAAAGGCACTTTTCACATCCATTTGACATAGAAGTATGTTATTATGATTTGCATAGGCCAGCAGTATGCGTATGGCTTCAAGTCTAGCCACAGGAGCAAATGTTTCATCGAAGTCAATGCCCTCCACTTGAGTATATCCTTGAGCAACGAGACGAGCTTTGTTTCTGACAACTTGACCATGCTCATCTTGCTTGTTGCGGTATATCCATTTGGTGCCTATTATGTTGTGCTTCCGTGGATCAGGACGCTTAACCAGTTCCCATACATTATTCAGCTCAAACTATTGAAGCTCTTCTTGCATAGCTTGAATCCATTCAGGTTCCATGAAGGCTTCTTCAACTTTCTTGGGTTCTGATATTGACACGAATGCGAAGTGCCCACAGAAATTTGCTAGCTGAGTTGCCCTTGAACGAGTGAGTGGACCTGGTGCATTGATGCTGTCAATTATTCTGTCAATCTGCACTTCATTTGCAACACGAGGATGTATAGGGCGAAGACTTTGCTCTTGATGATCTGCGTTGTTATTTGGAGGAATGTCTTCATGCTGAACATTGTCTTCATGTTGATCAGGTGCTGAGATGATGAGTTCTTCTTCGGGATGAGCTTCAAAAGGCATAATCTCTCCAGTTCCCATAAGCTTGATTGATTCACTAGCTGGAACTTCATCTAGCACATTTGGCAGTTGCTCTCTTTGTGAACCATTTGTTTCATCAAACCGCACATCCACTGTTTCGACCACTTTGTAATGGAAGAGATTGAAGACTCTATAGGAGTGTGAATCCTTTCCATATCCAAGCATGAAGCCCTCATGTGCTTTTGGTGCAAACTTTGAGGTGTGGTGTGGGTCCTTGATCCAACACTTTGCGCCAAATACTCTGAAGTAACTGACATTTGGCTTCTTGCCAGTTAGGAGTTCATAAGATGTCTTGTTCAGAAGCTTGTGAAGATAAACACGATTGATTGTATGGCATGCAGTATCAATGGCTTCAGTCCAGAATTTTCTTGGAGTCTTGTATTCATCTAGCATTGTTCTGGCCATCTCAATGAGTGTTCTGTTCTTGCGTTCGACGACGCCATTCTGCTGTGGCGTGTACGGAGCTGAGAATTCATGTGTGATGCCCAAGGTATCAAGATATGTATCAAGGCCAGTGTTCTTGAATTCAGTGCCATTGTCACTTATGATGTGCTTTATCTTGGCGCCAAAATTGTTCATAGCTCGATTGGCGAATCGTCTGAAGACATCCTGCACTTCAGTCTTGTAAAGTATTATGTGTACCCAAGTATATCTAGAGTAATCATCAACAATGACGAAGCCATAGAGGCAAGCAGAAGTAGTAAAAGTTGAGTAGTGAGTGGGACCGAAAAGATCCATGTGGAGCAGTTCGAAGGGTTGTGTAGTAGTCATGATTGTCTTTGAAGGATGTTTTGCCCTTGTCATCTTCCCTGCTTCACAGGCACCGCATAAGTGATCTTTCTTGAACTTGACGCCTTCGATGCCTATGACATGCTTCTTCTTCGCAAGGGTGTGGAGGTTCCTCATGCCAGCATGCCCAAGCCTCCGATGCCAAAGCCAGCATTCTGAAGCTTTTGCAAGAAGACATACTGCAAGTTGTGGTCCTGCTGAGAAATCTACCACGTACAAATCACCTTTTTGATACCCTTCAAACACTAGAGATTTGTCAGATTCCATTAGTACCAGGCAACGATATTTTCCAAACATTACGATCATATTCAAATCGCAAAGCATTGAGACAGACATTAAGTTGAAGCCAAGGGATTCAACAAGCATGACTTTATCCATGTGTTGATCCTTTGAGATTGCAACTCTACCTAGACCCAATACCTTACTTTTACCAGTGTCAGCAAATGTGATGTGGCTCTTGTCGGATGGACGTAATGTTGAGTCCATAAGAAGGCTTCTTTTGCCAGTCATGTGATTTGTACACCCACTGTCAATAATCCATTCTGAAGACTTTGAAGTCGCTGGTGTCGTACCCTACAGTGCAGTTAGGGGGATAGGCTTCACGAAGGGTATTGTGAAGCATAAACATTTGACGAACCAGTGGGTTATGAAAACTTAGATCCAGATTACGATTAATAGGGAGAGTAGCATGCGATTCAGGAACGAGGTACATAATGATGCCATTCGGGCATTTTATCTTGCGCCCTACAAGATTTTTAAGGTCCCGAGCAATAGCATCAGAAGATTTTGTTTTTCTGCTGGAGACCTTTCCCTGCAAAAGAGAGTTAAGCTTTCTTAACCACCCACATCTTCAAGGGTGGCTTAGAAGCAATAAGTCTAAGTGCAGCATCTGAGAATTTTGGCTTTGAAGCCTTAGCAAACGGTCTAGCAGTGGACAATAATATTCATAGGAATAAGCAGAATAATTTTTGGTCATATGAACATGACGATTCGAAGAACCATTCTCATATTCATATGCCTGAGTATGATTTCCCTGCAAAACATTTGCGTTAGTGTGACTCAGGTGAGTCCTCTGTTTGTATGAAGCCTTTAGACCATATGAAGCCTTTGGTCTAAGGTTTGTCTTCTTTAAGTGAGGTGTCATGAAGACATTCACAGGAAGATTTTCCAGACACTTTTTCGGAACCCAGATCTTCTTCATAGGCAGTCCATTCCTGCAGTTAGTACCAATGTACCTGGCAAACACTTCACCTTTCTGATTCTTAAACAGTTTATAGTTTGCATCAAAGGATTCATCAATGATAATGGGGTTAGCACAAGTGAAGCCAGATAAGTTGGATGGATCTGCTGAAAGTTCCTTTGCAGCAACCCATGTGGTTTTGGGGTACTGCTCAGGTTTCCAGTAAGAGCCATCTGCATTTATTTTCCTCACAAATCCAACACCCTCTTTCCTAGGGTTTCGGTTCAGAATCTGCTTCTTGAGGACATCACATAATGTCTGATGTCCTTTAAGACTTTTGTACATCACTGTTTCAAGCAATGTCTTCAACCTAGCATTCTCATCAGCAATAGCAGTGGTATCCACAGCAGAGGGGTTAGTTACCACATCAACAGTTGAAGATATTGCAACAGCAGTAGCAGTGGAACATTCAGCAACAGAATTAGCATTATCACGCTCAATGCATTTAAGACATGGTGGTTCAAATCCTTCCTGAGCGGGACTGATATGTTCGGAGCGAAGTGACTCGTTTTCCTTTTGAAGATCTTCATGAGCCGCTCTCAATTTCTCAAGTTCTTGCTTCCTTTGAAGATAATCATAGGAAAGCTTTTCATGAGTTGTTGAGAGAGTATCATGACGATCTTCAAGTTCCTGATACTTAACGTGAAGGTTTTTTATGTCTTCAATTAAGGATTCAGATCGAGTCATTTCAGCACCCAACAGATCATCGCTTCTGTCTAACAGTTTTTGAATATGTTCCATAGCTTTCTGTTGTTCAGTTGCAATTTTAGCAAGTGTTTTGTAGCTGGGTTTTGAATCACAGTCAGAGTCATCGTCACTAGATGTTTGATAGCGAGTAGTGCGTGTGTTTACCTTGGCACCGCGTGCCATGAAGCAGTAGGTAGGAGTGGAGTCGATCGTGTCATTTGCGTCGGTGTCGGTAATGCAGTCATTGTCTTCAGTGTTGAAGATGGACTTGGCGACGTATGCTGTAGCCAGACTCGCAATGCCAGAATCAGACTCCTCCTCAGACTCCACCTCTGCCTCCTCAGATGCGGACTCCTCCTCTGAATCCATCTCCTTTCCAACAAACGCACGTGCCTTGCCAGATGAGCTCTTCTTGTGTGATGAAGACTTTGATGAAGACTTGGAAGAAGACTTTGAGTATTTCTTCTTCTTCTTGTCGTCAGAATCATATTCCTTGCTCTTCTTCTTCCTTCTGTTCTCATTGTCCCACTGTGGACACTCAGAGATGAAGTGTCCAGTTTTCTTGCACTTGTGACATGTTTTCTTCTTGTAGTCATGAGAAGAAGCTTCATCATTCCTTGAGCTTGATCGTGAAGATTTTCTGAAGCCTTTCTTCTTGGTGAATTTTTGGAACTTCTTCACTAGCATTGCAAGTTCTCTTCCAATGTCTTCAGGATCATCAGAACTGCAGTCAGATTCTTCTTCAGATGAGGAGACAGCTTTTGCCTTCAAGGCGCGAGTTCGCCCATAGTTTGGACCGTAGATATCTCTTTTCTCAGAAAGCTAAAACTCATGTGTGTTGAGCCTCTCAAGTATGTCAGACGGATTGAGTGTCTTGAAATCAGGACGTTCTTGAATCATCAGGGCCAGGATGTCAAATGAACTATCAAGTGATCTCAGCAGCGTCTTGACGATTTCATGTTTGGTGATTTCAGTGGCGCCAAGGGCTTGAAGCTCATTTGTGATGTCAGTGAGTCGGTCAAATGTGTGCTGGACATTCTCATTGTCATTTCGCTTGAAGCGGTTGAAGAGGTTGCGAAGAACACTGATTCTTTGATCTCTCTGGGTTGAGACGCCTTCATTGACCTTGGAGAGCCAGTCCCAGACCAGCTTGGATGTCTTCAAGGCACTCACACGGCCATACTGTCCTTTTGTCAGATGACCACAGATGATATTTTTGGCAGTAGAGTCCAGTTGAGTGAACTTCTTGACATCAGCAGCAGTGACACCTTCTCCAGCCTTGGGAACGCCGTTCTCGACGACATACCATAGGTCGACGTCAATGGCTTCAAGATGCATTCGCATCTTATTCTTCCAGTAGGGATATTCAGTTCCATCGAAGACGGGGCACGCAGCAGAGACTTTGATTATCCCTGCAGTCGACATAGCTAAAACTCCAGGTGGTTAAACCGAATCACATAGAACAAGGGAGCACCTTGCTCTGATACCAATTGAAAGTGCGTTATATCGACTAGAGGGGGGGTGAATAGGCGATTTTTATGAAAGTCTTCAAAACTTGGGAGTTATGAAGACAAACAGTGAAGATTATGCCTATTACTATGCAGCGGAAGTTAGATTACACTAGGCCAGCCATGGTCATGTATTCATTAGAGTGAAAGCACAGTGACAAACAGCTTCAGTGTAATAAGGATCAAGTAGGAAGAAGTTATGAAGCCAAACAGTTCATACATTCACGTTCTGAAGACTAAAGATAAAGCAAGCATGCAATGGCTTCACAATGTATGACAATAAGAAGAGGAAGTGAAGATGAAACCAGTGACTCGTTGAAGACCAATGATATGTTGGACCAGTTCCAGTTGCTGTGACAACTGTACGTCTGGTTGGAGCGGCTAGGTATTTAAACCTTAGGACACACAGTCCCGGACACCCAGTCCTGAACACACAGTTCAGGACACCAAGTCCTCACCGTATTCTCCTTGAGCTAAGGTCACTTAGTCCTCGCCCAATCACTCTGGTAAGTCTTCAAGGTAGACTCCCAAACCTTCACAGACTTCGTTCACTGGCAATCCACAATGTCTCTTGGATGCTCTGAACGCGACGCCTAACCGTCTGGAGGATTCACAGTCCTCAAGTGTAATAAGTCTTCAGATCACACAGACAAGAAGACTTAAGTGATGCCCAATTTACTCTGGCTCTGGGTGGTTAGGGCTTTTCTCCTCACTAGGAATTTTCTCTCAAAGGCTTCGAGGTGGGTTGCTCTCAAACGACAAAAGCCGTGCACTGAAATCTGAGCAGCCAACCGTTTATGGTTGTGGGGGTGGGCTATTTATAGCCACTTGGCAACCCGACCTGATTTGTCCGAAATGACCCTGGGTCACTAAGGAACTGACACGTGTCTCAACGGTCAGATTTCGAACTCTCATGGCAACTTTACTTGGGCTACAAGCAAAGCTGACTTGTCCGGCTCTGGACAAGATTCGCTCTCATTGTCTTCACTCGAAGACATAGGTTTTTGATTTAGGCATCACTTCAGTCATTCTGACTGGTTCTCCTGGACCCCACTTAACAGTACGGTGGTTCCTATGACTCAACACAAAATAAAAGGAACTACGAAAGATCTAAGTCTTCGAGTTCCATAGGCTTCATAACGTGTCTTGTTTTGTCATAGTCTTCAATGTGAATATCTTCATATACCACCTTTGTCTTCAATGTCTTCATACATTTTTAGGGGTCATCTCTGGTAGTAAAACCGAATCAATGAGGGACTTCTACCTGTGTTTTCCTGCAATTCTCACAAACACATTAGTCCCTCAACTAGGTTTGTCGTCAATACTCCAAAACCAACTAGGGGTGGCACTAGATGCACTTATACACGGGCATAGCCGCTCCTCGGCAGTGTCGACGGCCAGCATGGAGCATGGTGCTTCCACTTGTGTGTGGGAGGGGGGCCCCTTCGGGAGGAGCCCCCGGGGCGTCTACAGCCCCGCCCTGACACGTGACTTGCACGGGAGGGCTGCGAGGTGTATCTGGGCATTGGCGAGCCAGCTCGGGACTCACGAGGTCCTACCTCAAGGAGGGTTGCGCCTGGTCTTGAATCCTTGATAGTTGTGTGTTCTTGTGAGACGGTTAGGTGCAAGCGCTCTACGTCCTCAGGTCCTGGCCCTCGAGCGAGCTCAGCCGCCGCTGGTATGCCAGGTTGTGATGCCATGGTCAAGGCCAGGGGGTGAGGGCTGGAGAGCCAGTAAGAGCTCATGAGTCGCGATGCTCAGGAGCCCCCCCTTTTAACGCACGAGCGAATTGCATGATAGAGGGGCGGACCCGTGGCAGGTGGTAATCGGGAAGATCAAGCATGGAAGGCAATTCAGCTTGGGTAAATGCACAAAGATACATGCCACCGGGTCAGGCCCGAGCGGCTTGGGGATGATGCAGCCCGAGGGGCGCCCCCAACATGGTAAACTAAAGACATAAGCAAAAGAGATACATGCCACAGGGACGGACCCACGCGGCCTGGGAATAATGCAGCCCGAGGGGCGCTCCCAGCTAAACGAACTTGGAAAATGTCACCTGGTTCTGTCGACGAAGGAGAGTTGGTGCAGCTGAAGACATGCGGCGAAGGGGTCGTTCCTCACGAGCCACCAGGGCCCTGAGCCTCGGGAGGCTCTAGGGGCTCAGGTGGTTCCCTGAGGACTGTCTCCATCTCTACCAGGACGGCGTGGTGCCTGGCCTCCTGAGTCGCCAGGACATGCTGCAGGTTGCGCTGATAGGCTGACGACACGCTCGGCAAGCCGAAGGGCATGCGAACATAGCTGTGTGGTTGACCCTCGCAACGGCCCACGCGCGAAGGCCAAAAAGGCTCCTGAGATGCGGCCCTGTTGAGCCCTGGTACGTCGACGCAGACGTGCAGCCCGACATCCTCGCCTGGATGGGGAGCTGCGCCTCGTGAGCGGCGGTCGCCGCACATGGCCCTTGCGTCTTGCGGTTCCTGAGTGGTCTTGGTGATGAACTCATGAGTGGTGGGCACTCCTTTCCCTGTGTTCTCCTGAGGGAAACGTGTCGCGAAGCACGCCTCCAAGTGGTGCCCGAGCGCCTCCCTCGTGATGTTGGCAAGGTCTAAGGCCCTCCAGAAGAGAGCCCCCAAGCCATGCCCGAGGAGGGCGCTGGGTGCGCCTTCCTATGCGACAGAGGGAGGTGCCCCTGGAGTGAGCGCTGATCCTGACGAGGTTCTAGCCACGACGCCACCCTCCTGAGGTCCGGCACGGTGCAGCTGCTTCTTCTTCTTGGGGATGGCCTCGGGAGGATCCTCGCTCTGATTGTCGGGGTCGTCGATTGCGGCAGCTTGGAAGGCGTGCTCGAGGGAGCACACCACATCCCTCTCTTCGCACGAGACCGTGATGATTCTGCCGCTTCCTGGCATCTTCAGGACATTGTAACCGTGGTGTGTCACTGCCATGAACTTGGCGAGGGCTGGATATCCGAGGATGGCGTTGTATGGCAGACGGATGTGCGCGACGTCAAAGTGATGAGCTCGGTGTGGTAGTTCTTGCGTTCCCCAAAGGTGATAGGGAGGCGGACCTGCCCTATCGGTGTGGTGGAATCGTCGGTCACTCCCGAGAAAGGCTTGGTAGGTTGAAGCTGCTCATATGGCACTTGGAGGTTGTCGAACGTGTCGACGGACAGGACGTTGAGCCCTGCGCCGTCGATGAGGGTCTTGGTAACTTGCACGTTGCTGATGACTGGTGAACAAAGCATCGGGAGGGCGCCAGCGGTGGCTGCGCACTTGAGCTGATCTGCCGAGCTGAAGGTGATGGCGCACTGGGACCACCTGAGTGGGCGCATGGCCTTGAGCTTGGGGAGGACTGCATTCACCTTCACGAGTGAACTGTTTGAAGCTACGCTGCAAGGCTGGGGCCTGCGCGCCACCCAAGATGCAGGCGATTGCGCGCGGCTCCTGGAAGCCCCCAGCCCCCTCGTCTTGATGGTGGTCGTCATTCCTTCTTGGTGGTGGCGGCAGTGGGGGAAGACCGGTGTTGCCCTGAGGGCAATTCTCACGAGGCTGGTCCCTCCAGGCGCCCTCGCAAGGATGATCCTACCAGCGACCCTCATGAGGCCTGTCGCGCCACTCTTGGCGTGGACCACGGTCGTCCCAGCGTCCGCCTCCACGTCCTCCTCCTTGGCCGTAGCCCCGGTCGCTGCGCTCGGGGCGTCGACCGAAGCGTTCTTCGCGAATGGCTCTGAATCCTTGACAGTCACTGGTGTTCTGGGTGTTCAGGTTGTGGAAGGCGCAGAATGGTCGGCTGTTCTTGGACGGCTCGGGTTGGTCTCTGCCTCGCTTGGTGTCCTGATCCGCTGCGAGCACGGTTGCTTCCTTGCGCTTCACGTCCTTGGCCTTGGCCTTCTTCTCCTCTATGCCCGTAGCTGGCAGCTTGAGGAGGGAAAGGCGCCCCTCCTCAGCCCTTGCGCACTTGGTTGCCAGGTTGAACAGCTCCTGAGATGTGCATAGCTCCTCATGAATAGTGAGCTCCTCCTTCCTCTTGATGTCCCGGACGCCGTCAGAGAACGCGGAGATGATGGCCTCATCCGTAACCTAGGGGATCTTGAGGTGAGTGTTGTTGAAGCGCTGGATGTACTTCTGGAGGGTCTCTCCCTGTTGTTCACCGACGGGAGCCGTCTGAGCAACGCGGGCAGTGAGGGCAGCCCGGCGCTCACCTCGAGCGCGGCGAGCGTCCGCCAAAGAGACGACGGAGCGACGGAGCGCCGATCGACGGAAGGGAAGCTTCGGTGCACCCCTACGTGGCGCGCCAAATGTTGGATCACGGGTTCCTGCAAACCCTTGAGGTTCGAACTCTCGGGTGCGCGCGAAGTTCTTTCCCTCCTTCTGATCTACGCCCTAGCTCGCTAAGGTCTTGCGGACGAACTCGACGCACTCGCAACACAAAGACACAAGGTTTATACTGGTTCGGGCCACCGATGTGGTGTAATACCCTACTCCAATGCGATGGTGGTGGATTGCCTCTTAGGCTGATGATGAACAGTACCAGGGGAAGAACAGCCTTCTTAGATTGAGGTGTTCTTGTGCTTGGTGCACTAAGGGTTGTCCTTTGATCAGATTGGATCTCCCCCCCTCTTCGGTGGTGGCTAGTCCTACTTCTATAGGCCCTGGTCCTCTCCCCAAATATTGAGTAGGAAGGAAGCCAACAACGGCAGCCAATTTGAAAGGGGACAGCTAGTACAAGCTATCCTGACAAAAGGTGGTCTTTGTCTGCCAAAGGTTCTAGTGGTGACGCCGTCCTGGGCTCCATGGTGACCTATGTCGTGCTGTCCTTCTGGTCTTGGTCTTGTTGCACCGATATGGAAACCTTTGCCTGATGCCTCGGTACTCCACGCCTGCACTTGCCTCCTTAGCACCAAAGAGGAAACAAGGACGCTGCGCGCGCTGGCGCTCGCCTGACGCCCGCCTGGTGTCGATCGTCATGGCTCACATCACGAGATCCTCGCGAGGTTCGCCCCACCTTGATATCTCCACTCCTTGTGAGGCAGCCTGGTGAGGCCGCTCCTGAGGAGGTCTTGCATCGTCCGCCTCGCAAGGCTTGGCCCCTCGCGAGGGTCTTGAATGCCTTGTTGATGATGATGGGCCGTACAGACCTGCCAGCACAGCCACGCCATGAGCCGCAGGCACGCAAGTCTGGGGACCCCCATTCCCAGAACGCCGACAAGTTCCAAAATACTTTTTTTCTTTTGGATTTTGATATTTTAAATCTCATTGTTTTTGTGCGGGTAAAATTTCAATGGATTTAAGTTAAGGTATGTTTAGTTTTTAAATTAATTTGAATTTGGCTAGAAATTTCAGGATGTATGCTATTTGGGACAGATTTGGAGACTGACTTGTGGGTCTACTAGGTTGACGTGTACGAAAGGCTTTGTCAACTTGGTCCACAAACGATTCTAGCAGCAGTGACCGTTGGATGTTAATCCAACGGCCATGTTGCTTCTTCAATATCTGATCTTCTTGCTCCAGTCGCCCAAACCAGCGCCGGTGGGACTGCCTACTCCCGCCTCCCGTGGCCGGCTGTGCTGCCGCACAGGCCGCACCGCCCCACCCTATTCCATTGCTGGCCAGGACATTCCTCTACTCACCCGCACCTCCTGTTATTTTCCGGCGACGGCAGCCGGACCAGTAAACCCTCGTACTCCCCACCGCATGGGCAACCACTGTCGATTCTTCCCCGGCTTCATGGCGTTCCCTTCCTAGGCCTCGTCGTCGTCCACCGCCCTGGTGCTCTCGGCACGGCGTGGTCAACATGGTCAACGAACGACATCCATCAGACATGGACTGTACGTGGAGAGGCTGGCAGCTGGGTCCACGGCCGCACATAAGGAAATGCATCCTTATTACGCGCAAAATAATGATTCCTCCACCTGACATCTAGGACCCACCGGAAGGGCCTCTGTATTTCATGAAAAAAACGTTCCTCCCGCTGACAAGTCGGACCCACCAGCTATATCTTTGCACGCAAGGAAGTGCCTCCTTATTATGCACAAAAAATGAATACTCCCCTGCTAGCTGGGACCCAGCACAGTGGGAGGCTGACTTGGGCCTACTAAGTTGACGGGGACGGAGGGCTTTGTCAACTTAGTCAATATCAACGATTCTAGCTCCAGTGACCATACAATGTCCATACAACGGCTGTAGTGCTTCTTCAACCTCTGGTCTTCTCGCTCCAGCCGCCCAAAGCAGCGCCGGTCGTGTCGCCTGCTCCTGCCTCCTGTGGCAGGCTGTGCTGCCGCGGAGGCCTCACCGACCCTACTACTCCCACAACTGGCCAGGCCATCCCTCCACTGACCCACACCCCATGTTATTCTATGGCGATGGCAGCCTCACACCGAAGCCGAACCGGTGAACCCTCGTACTCCTCTCCATGTGGGCATCCACTATAGCGTCTTCCCCAGCTCCGCGTCGTCCCCTTCCTAGGCCTCGCCGTCGTCCACCGCCCTGGTACTCTCAGCGCGGCGTGGTCAACGTGGTCAAGGAACGACTTCCATCGGAAGAGTACTGTATGTGGAGAGGCTGACAGCTGGGTCCACGGCCGCAGCAAGGAAGTGCCTCCTTATTACGTGGAAAATAATGATTCCTCCACCTGACACCAGGGACCCACTGAACGGGCCATCGTATTCCCCGAAAAAAATGTTTCCTCCCTGACAGTCGGGACCCACCCGGTTGAAGTGTACTTAGCGTTGTCATTCTGGTCGCGAACGTGTACGTACATATTGGTCGATGTAGAGGCGTGCACGTGTGATAGTAGAGGCGCGCACATGTCGTAATAGAGGTGCGCACGTAGCATGTACAAGTACGTACATCGGCCAGGGTGCAATAAAGTAAATACGGCCACGTACGTACATACAGGCGGGGTCTCGAACGCCTACTCGCGCATACGTACGGCCAGGGCTCGTGTACATGGCTGTGGCTGGGTCGGAACGGAGAAAATGCATCGTCGTCATGTTCATGGGAGGCAACGGAATGCGTCGTGTTCATCAGGAGGCAACGGAACGCGTGCTCTTCATCGGGAGCCAACCGGCTTGGACGGAACAGCCAATGGAAACGAGGCCTGGCGTACCGCACAATGGAGGAAACGGCCTTGTGTTTGACTGGCCACGGTGGAAACAGGATCCTGTTCATTGGGAGGGGTCTGGCATACCGTAAAACGGAAGAAACGGGCCTCCTACGGTGGAAACGGGGTCCTGTTGATCATGAGGGGTGTGGCGTATCGCAAAACGGAGGAAACAGACTTGTGTTGTAGCGCTATGGTCGAAACGGGGGTCCTGTTCATCAGGAGGGGTGTGGCGTACCACAAAACGGGACTCCACGGGATAATGTTCATCTCCACCATCAACCTCCTCCAGCCTCCACGCGCTCCTGTTCATCCACCGTCGACCTCCTCCAGCCTCCACCTGCGACTGTTCATCCACGGGCATCTGTTCATCTAGCCTCCACCGTGCGCTCCTCCACCGGCTACTGTTCAACCAGCCCTCTCCACGGGGTCCTGTTCAACCACCCCTCCACGGGATACTGTTCATCCAGCCCTCCACCGGCTATTTTTCAACCAGCCCTCCATCGGCTACTGTTCATCCAGCCCTCCACGGGGTCCTGTTCATCCAGCCCTCCATGGGGTCCTGTTCATCCACCGGCTCGATCGATCGGGGTACTGTTCATCTAGCGGCAATGGCCTCTACTACCATGGGGTCCTGTTCATCCACCGGCTCGATCGATCGGGGTACTGTTCATCTAGCGGCAATGGCCTCCACTACCATGGGGTCCTGTTCATCCAACCCCCACCGGGAACTGTTCATCCAACCCCCCCAACAACGCTCATTGTTCATCCAGAGGTAGCATCGATCGGCTTCAGTTAGCAGTAGTAGCGAAGGAATCACTCGGGTTCAGTTAATAGCAAGGGATCGATCGATCGCTCGGGTTCAGTAACGCGTAGCCTGCAGTGCAATCGCTCGGGTACAGTTAGAGCCCAACGCCTCGCTCGGGTTCAGTTAGAGCGCAACGCCTCACACACACGTGCATACGTACAAGAGAAACGCGCATCGCTCGGCCCCCGATCACCCACCGTAACCGGGAACTCCCCCGATATTTTCCTCGCCCTCGCTTCTACCACAATTTTCTCCCTCATGGACGGCCCAAAGAATGTCATGCAGCTGCGTCTCCAGCCCGCCTAGGACGAAAAGCCAATTTTCTGTCATGATTTTTTATCATAGAAGTAGGAACCCACCACATCTATGATGATACCGGGTTTTGTCACAATTATCGCCATAGAAGTGTCATAAGTATGACAGAAAAAAATTCGTTCGGCCCAAAATGTCACGGATGTGTGTTTTTTTGTAGTGACATGACCGAGACACCTCTCCGGTCAATAACCAATTGCGGCAACCGGATGCCCATATTGGCTCCTACATATTCTACGAAGATCTTTATCAGTCGAACAGTTATGACAACATACGTAATTCCCTTTGTCCATCGGTATGTTACTTGCCCGAGATTCGATCATCGGTATCTTCGTACTTAGTTCAATGTAGCGACCCAATCCCAATGGACCTAGTCTCTCTGCTTAAGTGTCATCCCTAGATCGGAATTGCTGACACACACAGACTCGAGGATTTATAGCAGAGTTCAATCACACACTTATCACATCGAGTGTCTCAAAAGAGAACTTGTTACAATAATATGGCTGAAGACCATCTAAATAAGAGAACTGCGGAAGCATCAAAGATAAATGAGTCCATCCAACTCCACGGCAAAACTGAGTGCATGACAACGACCTATCGCACCTTACTCTTCGTCTGAAAATTCTGCAACATGATACGTTGCAGGCGTGTAGGTCAGCACATGGAATATGCTGGCAAGATAACACTATAGAGCAATGAACAAATAATAGCTATGACTACATGCATATTTGGCTGGTGGAGGCTCTAAGTTTAACATTTTGCATAAAGCCAAGTTTTCCCTACAACAAAGGAGTAGATTTTATTTAACTACCAAATTTATGTCATTAATGAGAAGGTAACCCCAACTCAATCCCAAAATAATAATTATAACCCAAAAATATTAATTAAGTAAAGTATATGAGATCAAATCAATAATTCAAGCACCAGATACTCAGATGTCCATAACCGGGGACACAGCTAATCATGATTAGTTTGTACACTCTGCAGAGGTTTGCGCACTTTTCCCCACAAGACTCGATCTCCTCCGTTGAATTTCTCGCACGGCATGATGTTTGAGAAACGGATGATCGAGACACAGTCTTTCCGAGGAGGTCTCCTTAACCGATAGATAGGCCGGTACACCTACAATCCCCTACATCTTCTAGCCCATCATGGAAAGGATTCCCACAACTTACTTAACTGTGCCAGAGCCCATAATGGCTTGTGGCTGCACATGGAAGTTTCTGAGCATGAATAATCTTATGATCCCTTTGAGCCTGGGTGGCATTCCATAGGATGATCACAAGGGTACCCCGGGATCTCCTAGGACAACACTGGATTCCCCAGGTGCCCACAACCATTCCACCCAGATGTGTATTAAAGTAGCCACCTAAAGTTTCCCTTAGATAATATTACTCTCGCAGCTTTCATGAATCTCACATACCAATCCCCGTCTACGAGCATAGCAAAACAGTATGAGCATAACGTATAATATCCCGGGGTTGATAAAAGACAATAGGTTCCTACCTCATCAACTACTTAACCACACCCACATGTTACCAATCCTACTGATGCAATGTTTGAGGGTTGTGACTAATGCATAAAAACCGGGTAGTAAAGGGATATGATCAAAGTGTTACTTGCCTTGCTGAGGATCGGAAAACCCTAGAGATTCGTAGTAGCAAGCCTCGCACTCCGGAAACTCTATCGTAAACAAACAATAGCATACATAAGCACTCAAGCATAAGATGCAAAGGTAAAATAAAAATAAAAATATCTAAACAAAAAGTTCAAGTGAAGAGCTTCCATTTGCAAAAAGAATTAATCGAATCAGAGCTAAGAAACTCAAACTACGATCAAACGAATTTCAAATTCAAAACTGCTTGAAACCAAATTTCAAATTTTCATAAACATGTTTAAGTTGGTTATCTAAACAGAGGGGAACGTAACGAAGAATTTGGGGTTGGTTTCATTGGATTAGGATAAGCGAGCAAAAAGTTGTGGGGTTTAAAGATCAGGGACTAATCTATAAGAAAACTAATCGCGGATAGGTCCCTGGTCGAAAATAAAACTAAAAAGAAAAATCTAATGAACGAACGTTCTCTAATAGGAACTAACATACGAAAACGTTCACTAACAGATCTAAACAAACGAATGTTCACTAATTAAACTAACCTAATAAAATAAACCGATCTAAAAGAAAAATCGAAACTAAAAAACCGGGGCGGGTTTTCCGGAGTTATACCGCTTCATGAAAATAAACCGGCGGCGGTGGCTCCGGCGGATCAGGGTGGTGCGGCAGCGGCTCGGCGAGGCGGCATCGGAAGCGGCTAGCGGCGGCGCGAGCAGTGGCGAGCAGCGGCTACGGCGGCGTGGGCGGCGGTGCGGGCGGCGGCTCGGGTGGCGGTGCGGGCGGCGGTGGCGGTGCGGGCGGCGGTTATGGCGGCGTGGGTGGCGGCTCGGGGAGGCGGCGGGGCTTGGTGGAGGAGAGGGCCGGGGGGGCGGCGGTTTATAAGGAGCCCGGGGGGTCCGACTTGGGCAGGGGGCCGGCCGGCGGCGTGTGGCGCTCGAACTCCGGAGGAGTCTGGCTCGGGCGCGAGGTGGAAGGCGGCGGCGTGGTTTGGGTTGGCTGGGCTTCGGCCCAGTCGGTCCGATTTTTTAAATTCGCCGCGAAGAAAAATCCAAATAAAATAGAATAAAAATCCTAAAATTTCAGAAATAATTTTCACCGTCCTCTCCTGATATTTAGGACAAAGTGAACATTTTTCTGGGCTAAATGCAATTTTTAAAAAATACACATTTTCCCCTAATTTAACCGAATAAAATTCCAAATAAAATTCAAATAAAATTATTATTTTTCAAAATTAAATTTCCAATATTTCCTAGCTATTTTTGAAGAAGTCATATTATCTTCTCTCATTATTTATTTATTTTGGAAATAATAGGAGAAATAATTTCAAATAAAAATCACTTTGATCCAATTTTCCAATTTTGAAAATTCAAAAACGATTTTTGTGAAAACCTCCAACTCTCTCAAATGGTCCTTGAGTTGCTTAAGTTCTCTAGGATCAAAATGTCCAAATAAACCAAATTCAAAATGCACAAATCATGGATGCATATGATAACCTAATGATTAACATCCAAATTGAAAATTGGGATGTTACAAACCTACCCCCCTTAAGATGAATCTCGCCCTCGAGATTTGGGTTGGCTAGCAAAAAGGTGTGGGTGGTCTTTCCGTAGGTCTTCTTCTCGCTCTCAGGTGGCTTCTTCCTCGGTATGGTGACTCCAGTAAACTTTGCAAAACTTGATGACCTTGTTGCGTGTAATCGATTGGCGAACTCTAAAATCTTGACGGGTTTCTCCTCATAAGTCAGGTCACTCTCCAACTGAATTGCTTCCAGGGGCACTGTATCTCTCAGAGGAATATCCGCCATCTCTGGATGGCACTTTTTCAACTAGGAAATGTGAAACACATCATGAACTCTTGACAATCCTTCGGGTAATTCCAACTTGTAGGCAACTTCTCCCATACGTTCCAAAACTCGGTATGGTCCTACAAATCTTGGTGCTAACTTTCCTTTGACTCCAAATCGTTTAACTCCTCGAAGTGGTGACACACGAAGATATGCTCTGTCTCCGATTTTATAGGCCACCACCCTGTGCTTACTATTGGCATAACTCTTCTTCCTGGACTGAGCTACCTTCAGTCTATCGCGAATCAACTTGACTTTCTCCTCAGACTCTCTGATTAAGTCTGGCCCGAACAATTGTTGGTCTCCAACTTCATCCCACATCAATGGTGTCCTGCACCTCCTTCCATACAAAGCTTCGAAAGGGGCCATCTTCAAACTAGCATGGTAGTTGTTGTTATATGAGAACTATGCGTAAGGCAAATTATCATCCCAACTAGACCCATAGTCTAGCGCACAAGCTCTCAACATGTCCTCCAAAATCTGATTGACTCTCTCGGTCTGTCCATCTGTCTGCGGATGAAAGGTTGTACTGAACTCTAGCCTGGTTCCCAAAGTCTGGTGTAACTGATTCCAAAACTTCGAGGTAAATTGTGTTCCTCTATCTAATACAATGGTCCTCGAAACTCCATGCAGACATACGATCCTGGTCATATAGATCTTGGCCAACTTCGCACTCGTATAAGTGGTTTTCACAGGGATAAAGTGGACCACTTTGGTCAAGTGATCAACTACAACCCAAATGGAATCATATCCTGAAAGTGTCCTGGGTAATCCGGTGATGAAATCCATGCTAAGCTTATCCCACTTCCATTCGGGTATCGGCAAAGGCTAAAGTAATCCGGCTGGTTTCTGGTGCTCTGCCTTGACTCTCTGACATATGTCGCATACTGCTACATACTCAGCAATATCCTTCTTCATACATGTCCATCAGAAACGTTCCTTCAAATCCAAATACAACTTGGTGTCGCCTGGGTGAATTGAGTATGGTGAGTCATGAGCTTCCTGAAGAATTAACTTCCTGGTCTCTGGGTCATTGGGCACATAAATATGATCCTCAAACCATAAAGTTTTGTGTTCATCCTCACGAAAACCTTTGGCCTTTCCTTTATTCATCTTCTCCTTTATCTCCGCAATCTCTTTATCAGTCTTCTGGGCTTCTCGAATCTTTCCCAACAACATGGACTGAACTTCCAACGCTGCAACAAAACCTCTCGGAACTATCTCCAAGCGAAGTTCTCTCAGATCGTCGGCTAATTTTTGAGGTAGTCCTCTGGTTATGAGAGTATTAACATAACTCTTGCGGCTCAAGGCGTCTGCTACTACATTTTCCTTTCCTGGATGATAATGCAGCTTCATGTCATAATCCTTTATGAGCTCCAGCCATCTCCTCTGCCTGAGATTCAACTCCTTCTGGGTGAAGATGTACTTCAAACTCTTATGATCCGTGTATACATAACAACGATTTCCAATCAGAAAATGTCTCCAGGTCTTGAGCGCATGCACTACGGCCACTAACACCAAATCATGTATGGCATAATTCAACTCATGAGGTCAAAGCTGGCGTGAGGCATATGAAACAACTCTTCCGTCTTGCATAAGTACGCCTCCAAGTCCCTGGCGAGAAGCTTCACAATATACTTGGAAATCCTTGCGTATATCCGAAAGAATTAGCACTGGGGCTGTAACTAAATGTTTATTCAATTCCTAAAAACTGGCCTCACATTCCTCGGTCCATTTAAACTTGGTGTCCTTTGATGTCTACTACACAACCTTCTTCTTGTAGACGTTGTTGGGCCTCCAAGTACAGAGGTTTGTAGGACAGTAGCAAATTTCCCTCAAGTGGATGACCTAAGGTTTATCAATCCGTGGGAGGCGTAGGATGAAGATGGTCTCTCTCAAACAACCCTGCAACCAAATAACAAAGAGTCTCTTGTGTCCCCAACACACCCAATACAATGGTAAATTGTATAGGTGCACTAGTTTGGCGAAGAGATGGTGATACAAGTGCAATATGGATGGTAGATATAAGTTTTTGTAATCTGAAAATATAAAAACAGCAAGGTAACTAATGATAAAAGTGAGCACAAATGGTATTGCAATGCTTTGAAACAAGGCCGGGTATCGGTGTCAAAACCGGCGGATCTCGGGTAGGGGTCCCGAACTGTGCATCTAGGCCCGATGGTAACAGGAGGCGAGGGACACGAAGTTTTACCCAGGTTTGGGCCCTCTCGATGGAGGTAAAACCCTACGTCCTGCTTGATTAATATTGATGATATGGGTAGTACAAGAGTAGATCTACCACGAGATCGAAGAGGCTAAACCCTAGAAGCTAGCCTATGGTATGATTATTGTTGTCTATGTTGTCCTACGGACTAAAACCCTCCGTTTTATATAGACATCGGATAGGGTTAGGGTTACATAGAGTCGGTTACAATGGTAGGAGATCTACATATCC